>NW_028136278.1:600000-822137 GCF_964662115.1 Mustela nivalis | reverse complement strand
AGTCATGCACAGAAACTCCAACCTGAGCCAACGTCTGATACTCGCCGTGATTTCAGATGCTTGAGATATTGGTTCAGATCTGCAGGGGGTACCTGCAGTGCCCTCGGCCAGAAGCCCAAGTCGAGCTTGTGTTCTCAGACTTCTGTCCTCACACTCCTGGCCCAGAAGCCCTCAAGTTTGGCAATTCCGGACCCACAATGCAGCACTCTGCCTGCCCTCTAGAAAAAATATCTTCCCTAATGAGCTGCCTGGACACCTCAAATGAGGATAAACCTACAAGGCACTCGAATGTACCCAAATTATATAGTCTAACCTGGGCACTAATGCACTGTCTGACACAACCTGAGCCAGAACCTCCTGACCAACACCCAGGCAGCTGACCACACAGTGAGCCTATCAGACCCGCCATGCCCTTAGGTGGTCATCTCTTCCCAACAGCGGTTTTTCGGGCTTCAGAACCTAGGCCTTATCTCCAACCACAGCCCATGGTTGAAAATGATGCAGAAATCAGAACACCCTTTCCATGGTTAGAGACCTTGTGATTGGCAAGTTGTCCAAAGTCCAGTGTAATTGAAACCAGTGTGGCCCATGAGGCCCCGCCCATGCTCGCAAAACCACATTGGTCCCAAACACACATTGTGACCCTCAGCCTGAGCCCAGTCCTCAAGTACGGCCTCTCAGTGGCTGGATGAAGAGACAGCATATTGGGCGTGCCATGCCCCTAGGCCCCAATTTTTAAACATAGTTTGGGTTGTCCCTTCACTCATCCCCAGCGCTCTCTTTTGGAATTCCTCTTATGTTCGGACACCTGAGGTAATAAACCTGAAAGGAGACCTCCCATTCCACAGATTGACGAAAAACAATTGGGACTGGGCCAAATCCACAGAGAGGAAGATTCGTCCATGGGCCATGAGGACTCCCCAAATTCCACGGCCATCATTGATACAAAATCCAAAGACAAAAGCCTGAGCAAGTACCTCAGACTCGCTCTTTCTTCATATCCTGAAGAGTTCTTCTCATGGTTTGTAGATTACGCCTGCCATACCTACGTCCCCAAACCTAAGCTGAGTTTCTGTTTTCAATCTTCTGTCCTCAAGGTCCTGGGCCACACACCCTCGAGGCTGGGGGGCCAGGAGCCACACATTAGTACTGTGCCTACCCAATCCATGGGAATTCTGCCCATTCCATTGTCCCAAATCGTACAAATTAGGAGAACCCTCCAAAGTCCCCGAGGCCCTCCCAATAGTGTATGTCTCCGGGGACAAACAGGGCGGTCTGACACCAGGTGATCATCTACCTCCACTCATTCCATAGATTGAGAACCCCAGAGAAGAAGATTGAACCAGACAGGACCCTAGGCCATAATCGGGTCCATTGCTTTGGTTTACAGGCATGTGTCCTCAAAAGCCTGGATTCCAATACCAGCATAAGTGGTTTGATGAGGCACCCATTAGAAAAAATCTCGTCTCCACAAGGAAACTTTTGCATGGGAGCTATGTCAAAAGCTTAGGAGAATACTTCAGGGTCCCGGTGCCACTGCCCTAATCCAAGGCCCTCATGGACACAACACACATTAGGCCCCATCCTCAGGAAAATCCATTTCAACTCAGCCACCTCGGTTGCTCCCACAGAGCCACTGATCTCAACGCTATTGTTGCTAGGAAACAATTGAAATGCGAGGCGGGCTTCCCTGGCATCCATCCTCCAACGGTGCTCTGGAGTCATTCCATATGGGATGTCCTGGAGCTGCCCAACAGGTCTCAATTGTCCCACAGAAGGAATCCTTGAAGAGGGCATCCATAAACTCCCAACGTGGGAAAACCTCCATGGCCTTGAGATTCCTCTCCGTTCATGAAGGGGCAGGCATGCACAGAAACTCCAACCTGAGCCAACGTCTGATCCTCGCCTTGGCTTCAGATGCTTGAGATATTGGTTCCGATCTGCAGGGGGTACATGCCGTGCCCTCGGCCTGAAGCCCAAGTCTAGCTTGTGTTCTCAGACTTCTGTCCTCACACTCCTGGCCCAGAAGCTCTCAAGTTTGGCAATTCCGGACCCACAATGCAGCACTCTGCCTGCCCTCTAGAAAAAACATCTTGCCTAATGAGCTGCCCAGGAACCTAAAAGGGGGATAAACCTACATGGCACTCGACTGTACCCAAATTATATAGTCTAACCTGGTCACTAATGCACTGTCTGACACACCCTGAGCTAGAACCTCCTGACCAAAACCCAGGCAGATGAATGCACACTGAGCGTATGAGACCCACCATGGCCTTAGGTCGTCATCTCTTCCCAACTGCGATTTTTCAGGCTTCAGAACCTAGACCTTATCTCCAACCACTGCCCAGGGTTGAAAATGATGCAGAAATCAGAACACCTTCCCCATGGCAAGAGACCTTGTGATTGGCATGTTGTCCAAATCCAGTGTAGTTGAAACCAGTGTGGCCCATAAGGCCCCGCCCATGCTCGCAGACCATATTGGTCACAAACTCTCATTGTGACCCTCAGCATGAGCCCAGTCCTCAAGTCAGGCCTCTCAGTGGCTGGATGAAGAGACAGCATATTGGGCCTGCCATGCCCCTAGTCCCCAATTTTTAACCATAGTTTGGGTTGTCCCTTCACTCTTTCCCAAGGCTCTGCTTTGGAATTCCTCTTTTGTTCGGACACCTGAGTTAATAAACAGGAAAGGAGACCTCCCATCCCACAGATTGACGAAAAACAATTGGGACCGGGCCAAATCCACAGAGAGGAAGATTCGTCCATGGCCCATGAGGCCTCCCCACATTCCACGGCCATTGTTGATATAAAATGCAGAGGCAAAACCTGATCAAGTGCCTCAGACTCGCTCTTTCTTCATATCCTGAAGAGTTCTTCTCATGGTTTGTAGATTGGGCCTGCATACCTACGTCCCCAAACCTGAGCTGAGTTTGTGTTTTTGGAATACTGTCCTCAAAGTCCTTTGCCACACACCCTCCAGGCTGGGTCCCCTGGAGCCACCCATTAGGACTGTGCCCTCTCAATCCATGGGAATTCTTCCCATCCATTGTCCAAAATCGTACAAATTAGGAGAACTCTCCAAAGTCCCCGAGGCCATCCCAATAGTGTAGGTTTCCGGGGACAAACAAGGGCGGTCTGACACCAGGTGAGCATCTACCTCCACTCATACCATACATGGATGTCCCCAGAGAAGAAGATTGAACCAGACAGTACGCTAGGCCATAATCAGATCCATTGCTTTGGTTTACAGGCATGTCTCCTCAAAAGCCTGGATTCCAATACAAGCATAAGTGGTTTGCTGAGGCACCCATCAGAACAAATCTCGTCTCCACAAGGAAACTTGTGCATGGGATCTATGTCAAAAGCTTAGGAGAATACTACAGGGTCCCGGTGCCACCGCCCCATTCCAAGGCCCTCATGGACACAAACACACATTAGGCCCCATTCTCAGGAAAGTCTATTTCAACTAAGCCACCCAGGTTGCTCCCGCAGAGTCATCCGATCTCAAATGTATTGTTGCTAGGAGACAATTGGAATGCGAGGCGGGCTTCCCTGGCATCCATCTTCCAACGGTGCTCTGGAGTTAATCCATATGGGATGTCCTGGAGCTGCCCAACATGTCTCAATTGTCCCCAGAAGGAATCCTTGAAGGGGGCATCCCATAACTCCCAACATGGGAAAAACTCCATGGCCTTGAGATTCCGCTCCGTTCATGAAGGGGCAGTCATGCACAGAAACTCCAACCTGAGCCAACGTCTGATCCTCGCCGTGACTTCAGATGTATGAGATATTGGTTCAGATCTGCAGGGGGTACCTGCCGCGCCCTCGGCCTGATGTCCAAGTCAACTTGTGTTCTCAAACTTTTGTCCTCACACTCCTGGCCGAGAAGACCGCAAGTTTGGCAATTCCGGACCCACAATGCAGCACTCTGCCTGCACTCTAGAAAAAATATCTTGCCTAATGAGCTGCCCAGGCACCTCAAATGTGGATAAACCTACACGGCACTCGACTGTACCCAAATTATATAGTCTAACCTGAGCTCTAATGCACTCTCTGACACAAACTGAGCCTGAACCTCCAGATCAACATCCAGGCAGCTGACCACACACTGAGCACATCAGAGCCGCCATGGCCTTAGGTCATCATCTCTACCCAACTGCGGTTTTCAGGCTTCAGAACCTAGTCCTTATCTCCAATCACTGCCCAGGGTTGAAAATGATGCAGAAATCACACCTTCCCCATGGAAAGAGACCTTGTGATTGGCATGTTGTCCAAAGTCCCGTGTAGTTGAAATTAGTGTGGCCCATGAGGCCCCGCCCATGCTCGCGGGCCACATTGGTCACAAACACACATTGTGACCCTCAGCCTGAGCCGTGTCCTCAAGTAAGGGCACTCAGTGGCTGGATGAAGAAACAGCATATTGGGCGTGCCATGCCCCTAGGCCCCAATTTTTAACCATAGTTTGGTTTGTCCCTTCACTCTTCCCCAGGTCTCTGCTTTGGAATTCCTCTTTTGTTCGGACACTTGAGGTAATAAACCTGAAAGGAGACCTCCCATCCCACAGATTGACGAAAAACAATTGGGACCGGGCCAAAACCACAGAGAGGAAGATTCGTCCATGGCCCATGAGGCCTCCCCACATTCCACGGCCATCGTTGATACAAAATACAGATACAAAAGCCTGAGCAAGCGCCTCAGACTCGCTCTTTCTTCATATCCTGAAGAGTTCTTCTCATGGTTTGTAGATTGGGCCTGCCATTCCTACGTCCCCAAACCTAAGCTGAGTTTGTGTTTTCAGACTTCTGTCCTCAAAGTCCTGGGCCAAACACCCTCCAGGCTGGGGCCCCTGGAGCCACACATTAGGACTGTGCCTACCCAATCTATGGGAATTCTGCCTATTCCATTGTCCAAAATCGTACAAATTAGGAGAACTCTCCAAAGTCCCAGGGGCCATCCCAATAGTGTAGGACTCCGGGGACAAACAAGGGTGGTCTGACAACAGGTGAGCATCTACCTCCACTCATTCCATAGATGGATATCCCCAGAGAAGAAGATTGAACCAGACAGGACCCTAGGCCATAATTGGATCCATTGCTTTGGTTTGCAGGCATGTCTCCTCAAAAGCCTGGTATCCAATACGAGCATAAGGGGTTTCCGGAGGCACCCATCAAAACAAATCTAGTCTCCACAAGGAAACTTGTGGATGGGAGCTATATCAAAAGCTTAGGAGAATACTTAGGGTCCCGGAACCACCGCCCCATACCAAGGCCCTAATGGACACAAACACACATTAGGCCCCATCCTCAGGAAAGTCCATTTCAACTCAGCCACCCCGGTTGCTCCTGCAGAGCCATCCGATTTCAACTGTCTTGTTGCTAGGAGACAATTGGAATGCGAGGCAGGCTTCCCTGGCATCCATCCTCCAACTGTGCTCTGCAGTCATTCCATATGGGATGTCCTGGAGCTGCCCGACAGGTCTCAATTGTCCCGCAGAAGGAATCCTTGAAGGGGGCATCCCACAACTCCCAACGTGGGAAAACCTCCAGGCCCTTGAGATTCCGCTCCGTTCATGAAGGATAGTCATGCACAGAAACTCCAACCTGAGCCAACGTCTGATACTCGCCGTGATTTCAGATGCTTGAGATATTGGTTCAGATCTGCAGGGGGTACCTGCAGTGCCCTCGGCCAGAAGCCCAAGTCGAGCTTGTGTTCTCAGACTTCTGTCCTCACACTCCTGGCCCAGAAGCCCTCAAGTTTGGCAATTCCGGACCCACAATGCAGCACTCTGCCTGCCCTCTAGAAAAAATATCTTCCCTAATGAGCTGCCTGGACACCTCAAATGAGGATAAACCTACAAGGCACTCGAATGTACCCAAATTATATAGTCTAACCTGGGCACTAATGCACTGTCTGACACAACCTGAGCCAGAACCTCCTGACCAACACCCAGGCAGCTGACCACACAGTGAGCCTATCAGACCCGCCATGCCCTTAGGTGGTCATCTCTTCCCAACAGCGGTTTTTCGGGCTTCAGAACCTAGGCCTTATCTCCAACCACAGCCCATGGTTGAAAATGATGCAGAAATCAGAACACCCTTTCCATGGTTAGAGACCTTGTGATTGGCAAGTTGTCCAAAGTCCAGTGTAATTGAAACCAGTGTGGCCCATGAGGCCCCGCCCATGCTCGCAAAACCACATTGGTCCCAAACACACATTGTGACCCTCAGCCTGAGCCCAGTCCTCAAGTACGGCCTCTCAGTGGCTGGATGAAGAGACAGCATATTGGGCGTGCCATGCCCCTAGGCCCCAATTTTTAAACATAGTTTGGGTTGTCCCTTCACTCATCCCCAGCGCTCTCTTTTGGAATTCCTCTTATGTTCGGACACCTGAGGTAATAAACCTGAAAGGAGACCTCCCATTCCACAGATTGACAAAAAACAATTGGGACTGGGCCAAATCCACAGAGAGGAAGATTCGTCCATGGGCCATGAGGACTCCCCAAATTCCACGGCCATCATTGATACAAAATCCAAAGACAAAAGCCTGAGCAAGTACCTCAGACTCGCTCTTTCTTCATATCCTGAAGAGTTCTTCTCATGGTTTGTAGATTACGCCTGCCATACCTACGTCCCCAAACCTAAGCTGAGTTTCTGTTTTCAATCTTCTGTCCTCAAGGTCCTGGGCCACACACCCTCGAGGCTGGGGGGCCAGGAGCCACACATTAGTACTGTGCCTACCCAATCCATGGGAATTCTGCCCATTCCATTGTCCCAAATCGTACAAATTAGGAGAACCCTCCAAAGTCCCCGAGGCCCTCCCAATAGTGTATGTCTCCGGGGACAAACAGGGCGGTCTGACACCAGGTGATCATCTACCTCCACTCATTCCATAGATTGAGAACCCCAGAGAAGAAGATTGAACCAGACAGGACCCTAGGCCATAATCGGGTCCATTGCTTTGGTTTACAGGCATGTGTCCTCAAAAGCCTGGATTCCAATACCAGCATAAGTGGTTTGATGAGGCACCCATTAGAAAAAATCTCGTCTCCACAAGGAAACTTTTGCATGGGAGCTATGTCAAAAGCTTAGGAGAATACTTCAGGGTCCCGGTGCCACTGCCCTAATCCAAGGCCCTCATGGACACAACACACATTAGGCCCCATCCTCAGGAAAATCCATTTCAACTCAGCCACCTCGGTTGCTCCCACAGAGCCACTGATCTCAACGCTATTGTTGCTAGGAAACAATTGAAATGCGAGGCGGGCTTCCCTGGCATCCATCCTCCAACGGTGCTCTGGAGTCATTCCATATGGGATGTCCTGGAGCTGCCCAACAGGTCTCAATTGTCCCACAGAAGGAATCCTTGAAGAGGGCATCCATAAACTCCCAACGTGGGAAAACCTCCATGGCCTTGAGATTCCTCTCCGTTCATGAAGGGGCAGGCATGCACAGAAACTCCAACCTGAGCCAACGTCTGATCCTCGCCTTGGCTTCAGATGCTTGAGATATTGGTTCCGATCTGCAGGGGGTACATGCCGTGCCCTCGGCCTGAAGCCCAAGTCTAGCTTGTGTTCTCAGACTTCTGTCCTCACACTCCTGGCCCAGAAGCTCTCAAGTTTGGCAATTCCGGACCCACAATGCAGCATTCTGCCTGCCCTCTAGAAAAAACATCTTGCCTAATGAGCTGCCCAGGAACCTAAAAGGGGGATAAACCTACATGGCACTCGACTGTACCCAAATTATATAGTCTAACCTGGTCACTAATGCACTGTCTGACACACCCTGAGCTAGAACCTCCTGACCAAAACCCAGGCAGATGAATGCACACTGAGCGTATGAGACCCACCATGGCCTTAGGTCGTCATCTCTTCCCAACTGCGATTTTTCAGGCTTCAGAACCTAGACCTTATCTCCAACCACTGCCCAGGGTTGAAAATGATGCAGAAATCAGAACACCTTCCCCATGGCAAGAGACCTTGTGATTGGCATGTTGTCCAAATCCAGTGTAGTTGAAACCAGTGTGGCCCATAAGGCCCCGCCCATGCTCGCAGACCATATTGGTCACAAACTCTCATTGTGACCCTCAGCATGAGCCCAGTCCTCAAGTCAGGCCTCTCAGTGGCTGGATGAAGAGACAGCATATTGGGCCTGCCATGCCCCTAGTCCCCAATTTTTAACCATAGTTTGGGTTGTCCCTTCACTCTTTCCCAAGGCTCTGCTTTGGAATTCCTCTTTTGTTCGGACACCTGAGTTAATAAACAGGAAAGGAGACCTCCCATCCCACAGATTGACGAAAAACAATTGGGACCGGGCCAAATCCACAGAGAGGAAGATTCGTCCATGGCCCATGAGGCCTCCCCACATTCCACGGCCATTGTTGATATAAAATGCAGAGGCAAAACCTGATCAAGTGCCTCAGACTCGCTCTTTCTTCATATCCTGAAGAGTTCTTCTCATGGTTTGTAGATTGGGCCTGCATACCTACGTCCCCAAACCTGAGCTGAGTTTGTGTTTTTGGAATACTGTCCTCAAAGTCCTTTGCCACACACCCTCCAGGCTGGGTCCCCTGGAGCCACCCATTAGGACTGTGCCCTCTCAATCCATGGGAATTCTTCCCATCCATTGTCCAAAATCGTACAAATTAGGAGAACTCTCCAAAGTCCCCGAGGCCATCCCAATAGTGTAGGTTTCCGGGGACAAACAAGGGCGGTCTGACACCAGGTGAGCATCTACCTCCACTCATACCATACATGGATGTCCCCAGAGAAGAAGATTGAACCAGACAGTACGCTAGGCCATAATCAGATCCATTGCTTTGGTTTACAGGCATGTCTCCTCAAAAGCCTGGATTCCAATACAAGCATAAGTGGTTTGCTGAGGCACCCATCAGAACAAATCTCGTCTCCACAAGGAAACTTGTGCATGGGATCTATGTCAAAAGCTTAGGAGAATACTACAGGGTCCCGGTGCCACCGCCCCATTCCAAGGCCCTCATGGACACAAACACACATTAGGCCCCATTCTCAGGAAAGTCTATTTCAACTAAGCCACCCAGGTTGCTCCCGCAGAGTCATCCGATCTCAAATGTATTGTTGCTAGGAGACAATTGGAATGCGAGGCGGGCTTCCCTGGCATCCATCTTCCAACGGTGCTCTGGAGTTAATCCATATGGGATGTCCTGGAGCTGCCCAACATGTCTCAATTGTCCCCAGAAGGAATCCTTGAAGGGGGCATCCCATAACTCCCAACATGGGAAAAACTCCATGGCCTTGAGATTCCGCTCCGTTCATGAAGGGGCAGTCATGCACAGAAACTCCAACCTGAGCCAACGTCTGATCCTCGCCGTGACTTCAGATGTATGAGATATTGGTTCAGATCTGCAGGGGGTACCTGCCGCGCCCTCGGCCTGATGTCCAAGTCAACTTGTGTTCTCAAACTTTTGTCCTCACACTCCTGGCCGAGAAGACCGCAAGTTTGGCAATTCCGGACCCACAATGCAGCACTCTGCCTGCACTCTAGAAAAAATATCTTGCCTAATGAGCTGCCCAGGCACCTCAAATGTGGATAAACCTACACGGCACTCGACTGTACCCAAATTATATAGTCTAACCTGAGCTCTAATGCACTCTCTGACACAAACTGAGCCTGAACCTCCAGATCAACATCCAGGCAGCTGACCACACACTGAGCACATCAGAGCCGCCATGGCCTTAGGTCATCATCTCTACCCAACTGCGGTTTTCAGGCTTCAGAACCTAGTCCTTATCTCCAATCACTGCCCAGGGTTGAAAATGATGCAGAAATCACACCTTCCCCATGGAAAGAGACCTTGTGATTGGCATGTTGTCCAAAGTCCCGTGTAGTTGAAATTAGTGTGGCCCATGAGGCCCCGCCCATGCTCGCGGGCCACATTGGTCACAAACACACATTGTGACCCTCAGCCTGAGCCGTGTCCTCAAGTAAGGGCACTCAGTGGCTGGATGAAGAAACAGCATATTGGGCGTGCCATGCCCCTAGGCCCCAATTTTTAACCATAGTTTGGTTTGTCCCTTCACTCTTCCCCAGGTCTCTGCTTTGGAATTCCTCTTTTGTTCGGACACTTGAGGTAATAAACCTGAAAGGAGACCTCCCATCCCACAGATTGACGAAAAACAATTGGGACCGGGCCAAAACCACAGAGAGGAAGATTCGTCCATGGCCCATGAGGCCTCCCCACATTCCACGGCCATCGTTGATACAAAATACAGATACAAAAGCCTGAGCAAGCGCCTCAGACTCGCTCTTTCTTCATATCCTGAAGAGTTCTTCTCATGGTTTGTAGATTGGGCCTGCCATTCCTACGTCCCCAAACCTAAGCTGAGTTTGTGTTTTCAGACTTCTGTCCTCAAAGTCCTGGGCCAAACACCCTCCAGGCTGGGGCCCCTGGAGCCACACATTAGGACTGTGCCTACCCAATCTATGGGAATTCTGCCTATTCCATTGTCCAAAATCGTACAAATTAGGAGAACTCTCCAAAGTCCCAGGGGCCATCCCAATAGTGTAGGACTCCGGGGACAAACAAGGGTGGTCTGACAACAGGTGAGCATCTACCTCCACTCATTCCATAGATGGATATCCCCAGAGAAGAAGATTGAACCAGACAGGACCCTAGGCCATAATTGGATCCATTGCTTTGGTTTGCAGGCATGTCTCCTCAAAAGCCTGGTATCCAATACGAGCATAAGGGGTTTCCGGAGGCACCCATCAAAACAAATCTAGTCTCCACAAGGAAACTTGTGGATGGGAGCTATATCAAAAGCTTAGGAGAATACTTAGGGTCCCGGAACCACCGCCCCATACCAAGGCCCTAATGGACACAAACACACATTAGGCCCCATCCTCAGGAAAGTCCATTTCAACTCAGCCACCCCGGTTGCTCCTGCAGAGCCATCCGATTTCAACTGTCTTGTTGCTAGGAGACAATTGGAATGCGAGGCAGGCTTCCCTGGCATCCATCCTCCAACTGTGCTCTGCAGTCATTCCATATGGGATGTCCTGGAGCTGCCCGACAGGTCTCAATTGTCCCGCAGAAGGAATCCTTGAAGGGGGCATCCCACAACTCCCAACGTGGGAAAACCTCCAGGCCCTTGAGATTCCGCTCCGTTCATGAAGGATAGTCATGCACAGAAACTCCAACCTGAGCCAACGTCTGATACTCGCCGTGATTTCAGATGCTTGAGATATTGGTTCAGATCTGCAGGGGGTACCTGCAGTGCCCTCGGCCAGAAGCCCAAGTCGAGCTTGTGTTCTCAGACTTCTGTCCTCACACTCCTGGCCCAGAAGCCCTCAAGTTTGGCAATTCCGGACCCACAATGCAGCACTCTGCCTGCCCTCTAGAAAAAATATCTTCCCTAATGAGCTGCCTGGACACCTCAAATGAGGATAAACCTACAAGGCACTCGAATGTACCCAAATTATATAGTCTAACCTGGGCACTAATGCACTGTCTGACACAACCTGAGCCAGAACCTCCTGACCAACACCCAGGCAGCTGACCACACAGTGAGCCTATCAGACCCGCCATGCCCTTAGGTGGTCATCTCTTCCCAACAGCGGTTTTTCGGGCTTCAGAACCTAGGCCTTATCTCCAACCACAGCCCATGGTTGAAAATGATGCAGAAATCAGAACACCCTTTCCATGGTTAGAGACCTTGTGATTGGCAAGTTGTCCAAAGTCCAGTGTAATTGAAACCAGTGTGGCCCATGAGGCCCCGCCCATGCTCGCAAAACCACATTGGTCCCAAACACACATTGTGACCCTCAGCCTGAGCCCAGTCCTCAAGTACGGCCTCTCAGTGGCTGGATGAAGAGACAGCATATTGGGCGTGCCATGCCCCTAGGCCCCAATTTTTAAACATAGTTTGGGTTGTCCCTTCACTCATCCCCAGCGCTCTCTTTTGGAATTCCTCTTATGTTCGGACACCTGAGGTAATAAACCTGAAAGGAGACCTCCCATTCCACAGATTGACGAAAAACAATTGGGACTGGGCCAAATCCACAGAGAGGAAGATTCGTCCATGGGCCATGAGGACTCCCCAAATTCCACGGCCATCATTGATACAAAATCCAAAGACAAAAGCCTGAGCAAGTACCTCAGACTCGCTCTTTCTTCATATCCTGAAGAGTTCTTCTCATGGTTTGTAGATTACGCCTGCCATACCTACGTCCCCAAACCTAAGCTGAGTTTCTGTTTTCAATCTTCTGTCCTCAAGGTCCTGGGCCACACACCCTCGAGGCTGGGGGGCCAGGAGCCACACATTAGTACTGTGCCTACCCAATCCATGGGAATTCTGCCCATTCCATTGTCCCAAATCGTACAAATTAGGAGAACCCTCCAAAGTCCCCGAGGCCCTCCCAATAGTGTATGTCTCCGGGGACAAACAGGGCGGTCTGACACCAGGTGATCATCTACCTCCACTCATTCCATAGATTGAGAACCCCAGAGAAGAAGATTGAACCAGACAGGACCCTAGGCCATAATCGGGTCCATTGCTTTGGTTTACAGGCATGTGTCCTCAAAAGCCTGGATTCCAATACCAGCATAAGTGGTTTGATGAGGCACCCATTAGAAAAAATCTCGTCTCCACAAGGAAACTTTTGCATGGGAGCTATGTCAAAAGCTTAGGAGAATACTTCAGGGTCCCGGTGCCACTGCCCTAATCCAAGGCCCTCATGGACACAACACACATTAGGCCCCATCCTCAGGAAAATCCATTTCAACTCAGCCACCTCGGTTGCTCCCACAGAGCCACTGATCTCAACGCTATTGTTGCTAGGAAACAATTGAAATGCGAGGCGGGCTTCCCTGGCATCCATCCTCCAACGGTGCTCTGGAGTCATTCCATATGGGATGTCCTGGAGCTGCCCAACAGGTCTCAATTGTCCCACAGAAGGAATCCTTGAAGAGGGCATCCATAAACTCCCAACGTGGGAAAACCTCCATGGCCTTGAGATTCCTCTCCGTTCATGAAGGGGCAGGCATGCACAGAAACTCCAACCTGAGCCAACGTCTGATCCTCGCCTTGGCTTCAGATGCTTGAGATATTGGTTCCGATCTGCAGGGGGTACATGCCGTGCCCTCGGCCTGAAGCCCAAGTCTAGCTTGTGTTCTCAGACTTCTGTCCTCACACTCCTGGCCCAGAAGCTCTCAAGTTTGGCAATTCCGGACCCACAATGCAGCACTCTGCCTGCCCTCTAGAAAAAACATCTTGCCTAATGAGCTGCCCAGGAACCTAAAAGGGGGATAAACCTACATGGCACTCGACTGTACCCAAATTATATAGTCTAACCTGGTCACTAATGCACTGTCTGACACACCCTGAGCTAGAACCTCCTGACCAAAACCCAGGCAGATGAATGCACACTGAGCGTATGAGACCCACCATGGCCTTAGGTCGTCATCTCTTCCCAACTGCGATTTTTCAGGCTTCAGAACCTAGACCTTATCTCCAACCACTGCCCAGGGTTGAAAATGATGCAGAAATCAGAACACCTTCCCCATGGCAAGAGACCTTGTGATTGGCATGTTGTCCAAATCCAGTGTAGTTGAAACCAGTGTGGCCCATAAGGCCCCGCCCATGCTCGCAGACCATATTGGTCACAAACTCTCATTGTGACCCTCAGCATGAGCCCAGTCCTCAAGTCAGGCCTCTCAGTGGCTGGATGAAGAGACAGCATATTGGGCCTGCCATGCCCCTAGTCCCCAATTTTTAACCATAGTTTGGGTTGTCCCTTCACTCTTTCCCAAGGCTCTGCTTTGGAATTCCTCTTTTGTTCGGACACCTGAGTTAATAAACAGGAAAGGAGACCTCCCATCCCACAGATTGACGAAAAACAATTGGGACCGGGCCAAATCCACAGAGAGGAAGATTCGTCCATGGCCCATGAGGCCTCCCCACATTCCACGGCCATTGTTGATATAAAATGCAGAGGCAAAACCTGATCAAGTGCCTCAGACTCGCTCTTTCTTCATATCCTGAAGAGTTCTTCTCATGGTTTGTAGATTGGGCCTGCATACCTACGTCCCCAAACCTGAGCTGAGTTTGTGTTTTTGGAATACTGTCCTCAAAGTCCTTTGCCACACACCCTCCAGGCTGGGTCCCCTGGAGCCACCCATTAGGACTGTGCCCTCTCAATCCATGGGAATTCTTCCCATCCATTGTCCAAAATCGTACAAATTAGGAGAACTCTCCAAAGTCCCCGAGGCCATCCCAATAGTGTAGGTTTCCGGGGACAAACAAGGGCGGTCTGACACCAGGTGAGCATCTACCTCCACTCATACCATACATGGATGTCCCCAGAGAAGAAGATTGAACCAGACAGTACGCTAGGCCATAATCAGATCCATTGCTTTGGTTTACAGGCATGTCTCCTCAAAAGCCTGGATTCCAATACAAGCATAAGTGGTTTGCTGAGGCACCCATCAGAACAAATCTCGTCTCCACAAGGAAACTTGTGCATGGGATCTATGTCAAAAGCTTAGGAGAATACTACAGGGTCCCGGTGCCACCGCCCCATTCCAAGGCCCTCATGGACACAAACACACATTAGGCCCCATTCTCAGGAAAGTCTATTTCAACTAAGCCACCCAGGTTGCTCCCGCAGAGTCATCCGATCTCAAATGTATTGTTGCTAGGAGACAATTGGAATGCGAGGCGGGCTTCCCTGGCATCCATCTTCCAACGGTGCTCTGGAGTTAATCCATATGGGATGTCCTGGAGCTGCCCAACATGTCTCAATTGTCCCCAGAAGGAATCCTTGAAGGGGGCATCCCATAACTCCCAACATGGGAAAAACTCCATGGCCTTGAGATTCCGCTCCGTTCATGAAGGGGCAGTCATGCACAGAAACTCCAACCTGAGCCAACGTCTGATCCTCGCCGTGACTTCAGATGTATGAGATATTGGTTCAGATCTGCAGGGGGTACCTGCCGCGCCCTCGGCCTGATGTCCAAGTCAACTTGTGTTCTCAAACTTTTGTCCTCACACTCCTGGCCGAGAAGACCGCAAGTTTGGCAATTCCGGACCCACAATGCAGCACTCTGCCTGCACTCTAGAAAAAATATCTTGCCTAATGAGCTGCCCAGGCACCTCAAATGTGGATAAACCTACACGGCACTCGACTGTACCCAAATTATATAGTCTAACCTGAGCTCTAATGCACTCTCTGACACAAACTGAGCCTGAACCTCCAGATCAACATCCAGGCAGCTGACCACACACTGAGCACATCAGAGCCGCCATGGCCTTAGGTCATCATCTCTACCCAACTGCGGTTTTCAGGCTTCAGAACCTAGTCCTTATCTCCAATCACTGCCCAGGGTTGAAAATGATGCAGAAATCACACCTTCCCCATGGAAAGAGACCTTGTGATTGGCATGTTGTCCAAAGTCCCGTGTAGTTGAAATTAGTGTGGCCCATGAGGCCCCGCCCATGCTCGCGGGCCACATTGGTCACAAACACACATTGTGACCCTCAGCCTGAGCCGTGTCCTCAAGTAAGGGCACTCAGTGGCTGGATGAAGAAACAGCATATTGGGCGTGCCATGCCCCTAGGCCCCAATTTTTAACCATAGTTTGGTTTGTCCCTTCACTCTTCCCCAGGTCTCTGCTTTGGAATTCCTCTTTTGTTCGGACACTTGAGGTAATAAACCTGAAAGGAGACCTCCCATCCCACAGATTGACGAAAAACAATTGGGACCGGGCCAAAACCACAGAGAGGAAGATTCGTCCATGGCCCATGAGGCCTCCCCACATTCCACGGCCATCGTTGATACAAAATACAGATACAAAAGCCTGAGCAAGCGCCTCAGACTCGCTCTTTCTTCATATCCTGAAGAGTTCTTCTCATGGTTTGTAGATTGGGCCTGCCATTCCTACGTCCCCAAACCTAAGCTGAGTTTGTGTTTTCAGACTTCTGTCCTCAAAGTCCTGGGCCAAACACCCTCCAGGCTGGGGCCCCTGGAGCCACACATTAGGACTGTGCCTACCCAATCTATGGGAATTCTGCCTATTCCATTGTCCAAAATCGTACAAATTAGGAGAACTCTCCAAAGTCCCAGGGGCCATCCCAATAGTGTAGGACTCCGGGGACAAACAAGGGTGGTCTGACAACAGGTGAGCATCTACCTCCACTCATTCCATAGATGGATATCCCCAGAGAAGAAGATTGAACCAGACAGGACTCTAGGCCATAATTGGATCCATTGCTTTGGTTTGCAGGCATGTCTCCTCAAAAGCCTGGTATCCAATACGAGCATAAGGGGTTTCCGGAGGCACCCATCAAAACAAATCTAGTCTCCACAAGGAAACTTGTGGATGGGAGCTATATCAAAAGCTTAGGAGAATACTTAGGGTCCCGGAACCACCGCCCCATACCAAGGCCCTAATGGACACAAACACACATTAGGCCCCATCCTCAGGAAAGTCCATTTCAACTCAGCCACCCCGGTTGCTCCTGCAGAGCCATCCGATTTCAACTGTCTTGTTGCTAGGAGACAATTGGAATGCGAGGCAGGCTTCCCTGGCATCCATCCTCCAACTGTGCTCTGCAGTCATTCCATATGGGATGTCCTGGAGCTGCCCGACAGGTCTCAATTGTCCCGCAGAAGGAATCCTTGAAGGGGGCATCCCACAACTCCCAACGTGGGAAAACCTCCAGGCCCTTGAGATTCCGCTCCGTTCATGAAGGATAGTCATGCACAGAAACTCCAACCTGAGCCAACGTCTGATACTCGCCGTGATTTCAGATGCTTGAGATATTGGTTCAGATCTGCAGGGGGTACCTGCAGTGCCCTCGGCCAGAAGCCCAAGTCGAGCTTGTGTTCTCAGACTTCTGTCCTCACACTCCTGGCCCAGAAGCCCTCAAGTTTGGCAATTCCGGACCCACAATGCAGCACTCTGCCTGCCCTCTAGAAAAAATATCTTCCCTAATGAGCTGCCTGGACACCTCAAATGAGGATAAACCTACAAGGCACTCGAATGTACCCAAATTATATAGTCTAACCTGGGCACTAATGCACTGTCTGACACAACCTGAGCCAGAACCTCCTGACCAACACCCAGGCAGCTGACCACACAGTGAGCCTATCAGACCCGCCATGCCCTTAGGTGGTCATCTCTTCCCAACAGCGGTTTTTCGGGCTTCAGAACCTAGGCCTTATCTCCAACCACAGCCCATGGTTGAAAATGATGCAGAAATCAGAACACCCTTTCCATGGTTAGAGACCTTGTGATTGGCAAGTTGTCCAAAGTCCAGTGTAATTGAAACCAGTGTGGCCCATGAGGCCCCGCCCATGCTCGCAAAACCACATTGGTCACAAACACACATTGTGACCCTCAGCCTGAGCCCAGTCCTCAAGTACGGCCTCTCAGTGGCTGGATGAAGAGACAGCATATTGGGCGTGCCATGCCCCTAGGCCCCAATTTTTAAACATAGTTTGGGTTGTCCCTTCACTCATCCCCAGCGCTCTCTTTTGGAATTCCTCTTATGTTCGGACACCTGAGGTAATAAACCTGAAAGGAGACCTCCCATTCCACAGATTGACGAAAAACAATTGGGACTGGGCCAAATCCACAGAGAGGAAGATTCGTCCATGGGCCATGAGGACTCCCCAAATTCCACGGCCATCATTGATACAAAATCCAAAGACAAAAGCCTGAGCAAGTACCTCAGACTCGCTCTTTCTTCATATCCTGAAGAGTTCTTCTCATGGTTTGTAGATTACGCCTGCCATACCTACGTCCCCAAACCTAAGCTGAGTTTCTGTTTTCAATCTTCTGTCCTCAAGGTCCTGGGCCACACACCCTCGAGGCTGGGGGGCCAGGAGCCACACATTAGTACTGTGCCTACCCAATCCATGGGAATTCTGCCCATTCCATTGTCCCAAATCGTACAAATTAGGAGAACCCTCCAAAGTCCCCGAGGCCCTCCCAATAGTGTATGTCTCCGGGGACAAACAGGGCGGTCTGACACCAGGTGATCATCTACCTCCACTCATTCCATAGATTGAGAACCCCAGAGAAGAAGATTGAACCAGACAGGACCCTAGGCCATAATCGGGTCCATTGCTTTGGTTTACAGGCATGTGTCCTCAAAAGCCTGGATTCCAATACCAGCATAAGTGGTTTGATGAGGCACCCATTAGAAAAAATCTCGTCTCCACAAGGAAACTTTTGCATGGGAGCTATGTCAAAAGCTTAGGAGAATACTTCAGGGTCCCGGTGCCACTGCCCTAATCCAAGGCCCTCATGGACACAACACACATTAGGCCCCATCCTCAGGAAAATCCATTTCAACTCAGCCACCTCGGTTGCTCCCACAGAGCCACTGATCTCAACGCTATTGTTGCTAGGAAACAATTGAAATGCGAGGCGGGCTTCCCTGGCATCCATCCTCCAACGGTGCTCTGGAGTCATTCCATATGGGATGTCCTGGAGCTGCCCAACAGGTCTCAATTGTCCCACAGAAGGAATCCTTGAAGAGGGCATCCATAAACTCCCAACGTGGGAAAACCTCCATGGCCTTGAGATTCCTCTCCGTTCATGAAGGGGCAGGCATGCACAGAAACTCCAACCTGAGCCAACGTCTGATCCTCGCCTTGGCTTCAGATGCTTGAGATATTGGTTCCGATCTGCAGGGGGTACATGCCGTGCCCTCGGCCTGAAGCCCAAGTCTAGCTTGTGTTCTCAGACTTCTGTCCTCACACTCCTGGCCCAGAAGCTCTCAAGTTTGGCAATTCCGGACCCACAATGCAGCACTCTGCCTGCCCTCTAGAAAAAACATCTTGCCTAATGAGCGGCCCAGGAACCTAAAAGGGGGATAAACCTACATGGCACTCGACTGTACCCAAATTATATAGTCTAACCTGGTCACTAATGCACTGTCTGACACACCCTGAGCTAGAACCTCCTGACCAAAACCCAGGCAGATGAATGCACACTGAGCGTATGAGACCCACCATGGCCTTAGGTCGTCATCTCTTCCCAACTGCGATTTTTCAGGCTTCAGAACCTAGACCTTATCTCCAACCACTGCCCAGGGTTGAAAATGATGCAGAAATCAGAACACCTTCCCCATGGCAAGAGACCTTGTGATTGGCATGTTGTCCAAATCCAGTGTAGTTGAAACCAGTGTGGCCCATAAGGCCCCGCCCATGCTCGCAGGCCATATTGGTCACAAACTCTCATTGTGACCCTCAGCATGAGCCCAGTCCTCAAGTCAGGCCTCTCAGTGGCTGGATGAAGAGACAGCATATTGGGCCTGCCATGCCCCTAGTCCGCAATTTTTAACCATAGTTTGGGTTGTCCCTTCACTCTTTCCCAAGGCTCTGCTTTGGAATTCCTCTTTTGTTCGGACACCTGAGTTAATAAACAGGAAAGGAGACCTCCCATCCCACAGATTGACGAAAAACAATTGGGACCGGGCCAAATCCACAGAGAGGAAGATTCGTCCATGGCCCATGAGGCCTCCCCACATTCCACGGCCATTGTTGATATAAAATGCAGAGGCAAAACCTGATCAAGTGCCTCAGACTCGCTCTTTCTTCATATCCTGAAGAGTTCTTCTCATGGTTTGTAGATTGGGCCTGCATACCTACGTCCCCAAACCTGAGCTGAGTTTGTGTTTTTGGAATACTGTCCTCAAAGTCCTTTGCCACACACCCTCCAGGCTGGGTCCCCTGGAGCCACCCATTAGGACTGTGCCCTCTCAATCCATGGGAATTCTTCCCATCCATTGTCCAAAATCGTACAAATTAGGAGAACTCTCCAAAGTCCCCGAGGCCATCCCAATAGTGTAGGTTTCCGGGGACAATCAAGGGCGGTCTGACACCAGGTGAGCATCTACCTCCACTCATACCATACATGGATGTCCCCAGAGAAGAAGATTGAACCAGACAGTACGCTAGGCCATAATCAGATCCATTGCTTTGGTTTACAGGCATGTCTCCTCAAAAGCCTGGATTCCAATACAAGCATAAGTGGTTTGCTGAGGCACCCATCAGAAAAAATCTCGTCTCCACAAGGAAACTTGTGCATGGGATCTATGTCAAAAGCTTAGGAGAATACTACAGGGTTCCGGTGCCACCGCCCCATTCCAAGGCCCTCATGGACACAAACACACATTAGGCCCCATTCTCAGGAAAGTCTATTTCAACTAAGCCACCCAGGTTGCTCCCGCAGAGTCATCCGATCTCAAATGTATTGTTGCTAGGAGACAATTGGAATGCGAGGCGGGCTTCCCTGGCATCCATCTTCCAACGGTGCTCTGGAGTTAATCCATATGGGATGTCCTGGAGCTGCCCAACATGTCTCAATTGTCCCCAGAAGGAATCCTTGAAGGGGGCATCCCATAACTCCCAACATGGGAAAAACTCCATGGCCTTGAGATTCCGCTCCGTTCATGAAGGGGCAGTCATGCACAGAAACTCCAACCTGAGCCAACGTCTGATCCTCGCCGTGACTTCAGATGTATGAGATATTGGTTCAGATCTGCAGGGGGTACCTGCCGCGCCCTCGGCCTGATGTCCAAGTCAACTTGTGTTCTCAAACTTTTGTCCTCACACTCCTGGCCGAGAAGACCGCAAGTTTGGCAATTCCGGACCCACAATGCAGCACTCTGCCTGCACTCTAGAAAAAATATCTTGCCTAATGAGCTGCCCAGGCACCTCAAATGTGGATAAACCTACACGGCACTCGACTGTACCCAAATTATATAGTCTAACCTGAGCTCTAATGCACTCTCTGACACAAACTGAGCCTGAACCTCCAGATCAACATCCAGGCAGCTGACCACACACTGAGCACATCAGAGCCGCCATGGCCTTAGGTCATCATCTCTACCCAACTGCGGTTTTCAGGCTTCAGAACCTAGTCCTTATCTCCAATCACTGCCCAGGGTTGAAAATGATGCAGAAATCACACCTTCCCCATGGAAAGAGACCTTGTGATTGGCATGTTGTCCAAAGTCCCGTGTAGTTGAAATTAGTGTGGCCCATGAGGCCCCGCCCATGCTCGCGGGCCACATTGGTCACAAACACACATTGTGACCCTCAGCCTGAGCCGTGTCCTCAAGTAAGGGCACTCAGTGGCTGGATGAAGAAACAGCATATTGGGCGTGCCATGCCCCTAGGCCCCAATTTTTAACCATAGTTTGGTTTGTCCCTTCACTCTTCCCCAGGTCTCTGCTTTGGAATTCCTCTTTTGTTCGGACACTTGAGGTAATAAACCTGAAAGGAGACCTCCCATCCCACAGATTGACTTTAAACAATTGGGCCCGGGCCAAAACCACAGAGAGGAAGATTCGTCCATGGCCCATGAGGCCTCCCCACATTCCACGGCCATCGTTGATACAAAATACAGATACAAAAGCCTGAGCAAGCGCCTCAGACTCGCTCTTTCTTCATATCCTGAAGAGTTCTTCTCATGGTTTGTAGATTGGGCCTGCCATTCCTACGTCCCCAAACCTAAGCTGAGTTTGTGTTTTCAGACTTCTGTCCTCAAAGTCCTGGGCCAAACACCCTCCAGGCTGGGGCCCCTGGAGCCACACATTAGGACTGTGCCTACCCAATCTATGGGAATTCTGCCTATTCCATTGTCCAAAATCGTACAAATTAGGAGAACTCTCCAAAGTCCCAGGGGCCATCCCAATAGTGTAGGACTCCGGGGACAAACAAGGGTGGTCTGACAACAGGTGAGCATCTACCTCCACTCATTCCATAGATGGATATCCCCAGAGAAGAAGATTGAACCAGACAGGACCCTAGGCCATAATTGGATCCATTGCTTTGGTTTGCAGGCATGTCTCCTCAAAAGCCTGGTATCCAATACGAGCATAAGGGGTTTCCGGAGGCACCCATCAAAACAAATCTAGTCTCCACAAGGAAACTTGTGGATGGGAGCTATATCAAAAGCTTAGGAGAATACTTAGGGTCCCGGAACCACCGCCCCATACCAAGGCCCTAATGGACACAAACACACATTAGGCCCCATCCTCAGGAAAGTCCATTTCAACTCAGCCACCCCGGTTGCTCCTGCAGAGCCATCCGATTTCAACTGTCTTGTTGCTAGGAGACAATTGGAATGCGAGGCAGGCTTCCCTGGCATCCATCCTCCAACTGTGCTCTGCAGTCATTCCATATGGGATGTCCTGGAGCTGCCCGACAGGTCTCAATTGTCCCGCAGAAGGAATCCTTGAAGGGGGCATCCCACAACTCCCAACGTGGGAAAACCTCCAGGCCCTTGAGATTCCGCTCCGTTCATGAAGGATAGTCATGCACAGAAACTCCAACCTGAGCCAACGTCTGATACTCGCCGTGATTTCAGATGCTTGAGATATTGGTTCAGATCTGCAGGGGGTACCTGCAGTGCCCTCGGCCAGAAGCCCAAGTCGAGCTTGTGTTCTCAGACTTCTGTCCTCACACTCCTGGCCCAGAAGCCCTCAAGTTTGGCAATTCCGGACCCACAATGCAGCACTCTGCCTGCCCTCTAGAAAAAATATCTTCCCTAATGAGCTGCCTGGACACCTCAAATGAGGATAAACCTACACGGCACTCGACTGTACCCAAATTATATAGTCTAACCTGGGCACTAATGCACTGTCTGACACAACCTGAGCCAGAACCTCCTGACCAACACCCAGGCAGCTGACCACACAGTGAGCCTATCAGACCCGCCATGCCCTTAGGTGGTCATCTCTTCCCAACAGCGGTTTTTCGGGCTTCAGAACCTAGGCCTTATCTCCAACCACAGCCCATGGTTGAAAATGATGCAGAAATCAGAACACCCTTTCCATGGTTAGAGACCTTGTGATTGGCAAGTTGTCCAAAGTCCAGTGTAATTGAAACCAGTGTGGCCCATGAGGCCCCGCCCATGCTCGCAAAACCACATTGGTCCCAAACACACATTGTGACCCTCAGCCTGAGCCCAGTCCTCAAGTACGGCCTCTCAGTGGCTGGATGAAGAGACAGCATATTGGGCGTGCCATGCCCCTAGGCCCCAATTTTTAAACATAGTTTGGGTTGTCCCTTCACTCATCCCCAGCGCTCTCTTTTGGAATTCCTCTTATGTTCGGACACCTGAGGTAATAAACCTGAAAGGAGACCTCCCATTCCACAGATTGACGAAAAACAATTGGGACTGGGCCAAATCCACAGAGAGGAAGATTCGTCCATGGGCCATGAGGCCTCCCCAAATTCCACGGCCATCATTGATACAAAATCCAAAGACAAAAGCCTGAGCAAGTACCTCAGACTCGCTCTTTCTTCATATCCTGAAGAGTTCTTCTCATGGTTTGTAGATTACGCCTGCCATACCTACGTCCACAAACCTAAGCTGAGTTTCTGTTTTCAATCTTCTGTCCTCAAAGTCCTGGGCCACACACCCTCGAGGCTGGGGCGCCAGGAGCGACACATTAGTACTGGGCCTACCCAATCCATGGGAATTCTGCCCATTCCATTGTCCCAAATCGTACAAATTAGGAGAACCCTCCAAAGACCCCGAGGCCCTCCCAATAGTGTATGTCTCCGGGGACAAACAGGCCGGTCTGACACCAGGTGATCATCTACCTCCACTCATTCCATAGATGGAGAACCCCAGAGAAGAAGATTGAACCAGACAGGACCCTAGGCCATAATCGGGTCCATTGCTTTGGTTTACAGGCATGTGTCCTCAAAAGCCTGGATTCCAATACCAGCATAAGGGGTTTCCTGAGGCACCCATCAGAAAAAATCTCGTCTCCACAAGGAAACTTTTGCATGGGAGCTATGTCAAAAGCTTAGGAGAATACTTCAGGGTCCCGGTGCCACCGCCCTAATCCAAGGCCCTCATGGACACAACACACATTAGGCCCCATCCTCGGGAAAATCCATTTCAACTCAGCCACCTCAGTTGCTCCCACAGAGCCACCGATCTCAACGCTATTGTTGCTAGGAGACAATTGTAATGCGAGGCGGGCTTCCCTGGCATCCATCCTCCAACGGTGCTCTGGAGTCATTCCATATGGGATGTCCTGGAGCTGCCCAACAGGTCTCAATTGTCCCACAGAAGGAATCCTTGAACAGGGCATCCATAAACTCCCAACGTGGGAAAACCTCCATGGCCTTGAGATTCCTCTCCGTTCATGAAGGGGCAGGCATGCACAGAAACTCCAACCTGAGCCAACGTCTGATCCTCGCCTTGGCTTCAGATGCTTGAGATATTGGATCCGATCTGCAGGGGGTACATGCCGTGCCCTCGGCCTGAAGCCCAAGTCTAGCTTGTGTTCTCAGACTTCTGTCCTCACACTCCTGGCCCAGAAGCTCTCAAGTTTGGCAATTCCGGACCCACAATGCAGCACTCTGCCTGCCCTCTAGAAAAAACATCTTGCCTAATGAGCTGCCCAGGAACCTAAAAGGGGGATAAACCTACACGGCACTCGACTGTACCCAAATTATATAGTCTAACCTGGTCACTAATGCACTGTCTGACACACCCTGAGCTAGAACCTCCTGACCAAAACCCAGGCAGATGAATGCACACTGAGCGTATGAGACCCACCATGGCCTTAGGTCGTCATCTCTTCCCAACTGCGATTTTTCAGGCTTCAGAACCTAGACCTTATCTCCAACCACTGCCCAGGGTTGAAAATGATGCAGAAATCAGAACACCTTCCCCATGGCAAGAGACCTTGTGATTGGCATGTTGTCCAAATCCAGTGTAGTTGAAACCAGTGTGGCCCATAAGGCCCCGCCCATGCTCGCAGGCCATATTGGTCACAAACTCTCATTGTGACCCTCAGCATGAGCCCAGTCCTCAAGTCAGGCCTCTCAGTGGCTGGATGAAGAGACAGCATATTGGGCCTGCCATGCCCCTAGTCCGCAATTTTTAACCATAGTTTGGGTTGTCCCTTCACTCTTTCCCAAGGCTCTGCTTTGGAATTCCTCTTTTGTTCGGACACCTGAGTTAATAAACAGGAAAGGAGACCTCCCATCCCACAGATTGAAGAAAAACAATTGGGACCGGGCCAAATCCACAGAGAGGAAGATTCGTCCATGGCCCATGAGGCCTCCCCACATTCCACGTCCATCGTTGATATAAAATGCAGAGGCAAAACCTGATCAAGTGCCTCAGACTCGCTCTTTCTTCATATCCTGAAGAGTTCTTCTCATGGTTTGTAGATTGGGCCTGCATACCTACGTCCCCAAACCTGAGCTGAGTTTGTGTTTTTAGAATACTGTCCTCAAAGTCCTTTGCCACACACCCTCCAGGCTGGGTCCCCTGGAGCCACCCATTAGGACTGTGCCTACTCAATCCATGGGAATTCTTCCCATCCATTGTCCAAAATCGTACAAATTAGGAGAACTCTCCAAAGTCCCCGAGGCCATCCCAATAGTGTAGGTTTCCGGGGATAAACAAGGGCGGTCTGACACCAGGTGATCATCTACCTCCACTCATACCATACATGGATGTCCCCAGAGAAGAAGATTGAACCAGAGAGTACGCTAGGCCATAATCAGATCTATTGCTTTGGTTTACAGGCATGTCTCCTCAAAAGCCTGGATTCCAATACAAGCATAAATGGTTTGCTAAGGCACCCATCAGAACAAATCTCGTCTCCACAAGGAAACTTGTGCATGGGATCTATGTCAAAAGCTTAGGAGAATACTACAGGGTCCCGGTGCCACCGCCCCATTCCAAAGCCCTCATGGACACAAACACACATTAGGCCCCATTCTCAGGAAAGTCTATTTCAACTAAGCCACCCAGGTTGCTCCCGCAGAGTCATCTGATCTCAAATGTATTGTTGCTAGGAGACAATTGGAATGCTAGGCGGGCTTCCCTGGCATCCATCTTCCAACGGTGCTCTGGAGTTAATCCATATGGGATGTCCTGGAGCTGCCCAACATGTCTCAATTGTCCCCAGAAGGAATCCTTGAAGGGGGCATCCCATAACTCCCAACATGGGAAAAACTCCATGGCCTTGAGATTCCGCTCCGTTCATAAAGGGGCAGTCATGCACAGAAACTCCAACCTGAGCCAACGTCTGATCCTCGCCGTGACTTCAGATGTATGAGATATTGGTTCAGATCTGCAGGGGGTACCTGTCGCGCCCTCGGCCTGATGTCCAAGTCAACTTGTGTTCTCAAACTTTTGTCCTCACACTCCTGGCCGAGAAGACCGCAAGTTTGGCAATTCCGGACCCACAATGCAGCACTCTGCCTGCACTCTAGAAAAAATATCTTGCCTAATGAGCTGCCCAGGCACCTCAAATGTGGATAAACCTACACGGCACTCGACTGTACCCAAATTATATAGTCTAACCTGAGCTCTAATGCACTCTCTGACACAACCTGAGCCTGAACCTCCAGATCAACATCCAGGCAGCTGACCACACACTGAGCACATCAGAGCCGCCATGGCCTTAGGTCATCATCTCTACCCAACTGCGGTTTTCAGGCTTCAGAACCTAGTCCTTATCTCCAATCATTGCCCAGGGTTGAAAATGATGCAGAAATCACACCTTCCCCATGGAAAGAGACCTTGTGATTGGCATGTTGTCCAAAGTCCCGTGTAGTTGAAATTAGTGTGGCCCATGAGGCCCCGCCCATGCTCGCGGGCCACATTGGTCACAAACACACATTGTGACCCTCAGCCTGAGCCGAGTCCTCAAGTAAGGCCTCTCAGTGGCTGGATAAAGAGACAGCATATTGGGCGTGCCATGCCCTTAGGCCCCAATATTTAACCATAGTTTGGGTTGTCCCTTCACTCTTCCCCAGGTCTCTGCTTTGGAATTCCTCTTTTGTTCGGACACTTGAGGTAATAAACCTGAAAGGAGACCTCCCATCCCACAGATTGACGAAAAACAATTGGGACCGGGCTAAAACCACAGAGAGGAAGATTCGTCCATGGCCCATGAGCCTCCCCACATTCCATGACCATCGTTGATACAAAATACAGATACAAAAGCCTGAGCAAGTGCCTCAGACTCGCTCTTTCTTCATATCCTGAAGAGTTCTTCTCATGGTTTGTAGATTGGGCCTGCCATTCCTACGTCCCCAAACCTAAGCTGAGTTTGTGTTTTCAGACTTCTGTCCTCAAAGTCCTGGGCCAAACACCCTCCAGGCTGGGGCCCCTGGAGCCACACATTAGGACTGTGCCTACCCAATCTATGGGAATTCTGCCCATTCCATTATCCAAAATCGTACAATTAGGAGAACTCTCCAAAGTCCCAGGGGCCATCCCAATAGTGTAGGACTCCGGGGACAAACAAGGGTGGTCTGACAACAGGTGAGCATCTACCTCCACCCATTCCATAGATGGATATCCCCAGAGAAGAAGATTGAACCAGACAGGACCGTAGGCCATAATTGGATCCATTGCTTTGGTTACAGGCATGTCTCCTCAAAAGCCTGGTATCCAATACGAGCATAAGGGGTTTCCGGAGGCACCCATCAAAACAAATCTAGTCTCCACAAGGAAACTTCTGCATGGGAACTATGTCAAAAGTTTAGGAGAATATTTAGGGTCCCGGTGCCACCGCCCCATTCCAAGGCCCTAATGGACACAAACACACATTAGGCCCCATCCTCAGGAAAGTCCATTTCAACTCAGCCACCCTGGTTGCTCCCGCAGAGCCATCCGATTTCAACTGTCTTGTTGCTAGGAGACAATTGGAATGCGAGGCAGGCTTCCCTGGCATCCATCCTCCAACTGTGCTCTGCAGTCATTCCATATGGGATGTCCTGGAGCTGCCCAACAGTTCTCAATTGTCCCGCAGAAGGAATCCTTGAAGGGGGCATCCCACAACTCCCAACGTGGGAAAACCTCCAGGCCCTTGAGATTCCGCTCCGTTCATGAAGGATAGTTATGCACAGAAACTCCAACCCTAGCCAACGTCTGATACTCGCCGTGATTTCAGATGCTTGAGATATTGGTTCAGATCTGCAGGGGGTACCTGCAGTGCCCTCGTCCAGAAGCCCAAGTCGAGCTTGTGTTCTCAGACTTCTGTCCTCACACTCCTGGCCCAGAAGCCCTCCAGTTTGGCAATTCCGGACCCACAATGCAGCACTCTGCCTGCCCTCTAGAAAAAATATCTTCCCTAATGAGCTGCCTGGACACCTCAAATGAGGATAAACCTACAAGGCACTCGAATGTACCCAAAACATATAGTCTAACCTGGGCACTAATTCACTGTCTGACACAACCTGAGCCAGAACCTCCTGACCAACACCCAGGCAGCTGACCACACAGTGAGCCTATCAGACCCGCCATGGCCTTAAGTGGTCATCTCTTCCCAACAGCGGTTTTTCGGGCTTCAGAACCTAGGCCTTATCTCCAACCACGGCCCATGGTTGAAAATGATGCAGAAATCAGAACACCCTTCCCATGGTTAGAGACCTTGTGATTGGCATGTTGTCCAAAGTCCAGTGTAGTTGAAACCAGTGTGGCCCATGAGGCCCCGCCCATGCTCGCAAAACCACATTGGTCACAAACACACATTGTGACCCTCAGCCTGAGCCCAGTCCTCAAGTACGGCCTCTCAGTGGCTGGATGAAGAGACAGCATAATGGGCGTGCCATGCCCCTAGGCCCCAATTTTTAAACATAGTTTGGGTTGTCCCTTCACTCTTCCCCAGCGCTCTGTTTTGGAATTCCTCTTATGTTCGGACACCTGAGGTAATAAACCTGAAAGGAGACCTCCCATTCCACAGATTGATGAAAAACAATTGGGACTGGGCCAAATCCACAGAGAGGAAGATTCGTCCATGGGCCATGAGGCCTCCCCAAATTCCACGGCCATCATTGATACAAAATCCAAAGACAAAAGCCTGAGCAAGTACCTCAGACTCGCTCTTTCTTCATATCCTGAAGAGTTCTTCTCATGGTTTGTAGATTACGCCTGCCATACCTACGTCCCCAAACCTAAGCTGAGTTTCTGTTTTCAATCTTCTGTCCTCAAAGTCCTGGGCCACACACCCTCGAGGCTGGGGCGCCAGGAGCCACACATTAGTACTGTGCCTACCCAATCCATGGGAATTCTGCCCATTCCATTGTCCCAAATCGTACAAATTAGGAGAACCCTCCAAAGTCCCCGAGGCCCTCCCAATAGTGTATGTCTCCGGGGACAAACAGGCCGGTCTGACACCAGGTGATCATCTACCTCCACTCATTCCATAGATGGAGAACCCCAGAGAAGAAGATTGAACCAGACAGGACCCTAGGCCATAATCGGGTCCATTGCTTTGGTTTACAGGCATGTGTCCTCAAAAGCCTGGATTCCAATACCAGCATAAGGGGATTCCTGAGGCACCCATCAGAAAAAATCTCGTCTCCACAAGGAAACTTTTGCATGGGAGCTATGTCAAAAGCGTAGGAGAATACTTCAGGGTCCCGGTGCCACCGCCCTAATCCAAGGCCCTCATGAACACAACACACATTAGGCCCCATCCTCAGGAAAATCCATTTCAACTCAGCCACCTCGGTTGCTCCCACAGAGCCACCGATCTCAACGATATTGTTGCTAGGAGACAATTGTAATGCGAGGCGGGCTTCCCTGGCATCCATCCTCCAACGGTGCTCTGGAGTCATTCCATATGGGATGTCCTGGAGCTGCCCAACAGGTCTCAATTGTCCCACAGAAGGAATCCTTGAACAGGGCATCCATAAACTCCCAACGTGGGAAAACCTCCATGGCCTTGAGATTCCTCTCCGTTCATGAAGGGGCAGGCATGCACAGAAACTCCAACCTGAGCCAACGTCTGATCCTCGCCTTGGCTTCAGATGCTTGAGATATTGGATCCGATCTGCAGGGGGTACATGCCGTGCCCTCGGCCTGAAGCCCAAGTCTAGCTTGTGTTCTCAGACTTCTGTCCTCACACTCCTGGCCCAGAAGCTCTCAAGTTTGGCCATTCCGGACCCACAATGCAGCACTCTGCCTGCCCTCTAGAAAAAACATCTTGCCTAATGAGCTGCCCAGGAACCTAAAAGGGGGATAAACCTACACGGCACTCGACTGTACCCAAATTATATAGTCTAACCTGGTCACTAATGCACTGTCTGACACACCCTGAGCTAGAACCTCGTGACCAAAACCCAGGCAGATGAATGCACACTGAGCGTATGAGACCCACCATGGCCTTAGGTCGTCATCTTTTCCCAACTGCGATTTTTCAGGCTTCAGAACCTAGACCTTATCTCCAACCACTGCCCAGGGTTGAAAATGATGCAGAAATCAGAACACCTTCCCCATGGCAAGAGACCTTGTGATTGGCATGTTGTCCAAATCCAGTGTAGTTGAAACCAGTGTGGCCCATAAGGCCCCGCCCATGCTCGCAGGCCATATTGGTCACAAACTCACATTGTGACCCTCAGCATGAGCCCAGTCCTCAAGTCAGGCCTCTCAGTGGCTGGATGAAGAGACAGCATATTGGGCCTGCCATGCCCCTAGTCCACAATTTTTAACCATAGTTTGGGTTGTCCCTTCAATCTTTCCCAAGGCTCTGCTTTGGAATTCCTCTTTTGTTCGGACACCTGAGTTAATAAACAGGAAAGGAGACCTCCCATCCCACAGATTGACGAAAAACAATTGGGACCGGGCCAAATCCACAGAGAGGAAGATTCGTCCATGGCCCATGAGGCCTCCCCACATTCCACGGCCATCGTTGATATAAAATGCAGAGGCAAAACCTGAGCAAGCGCCTCAGACTCGCTCTTTCTTCATATCCTGAAGAGTTCTTCTCATGGTTTGTAGATTGGGCCTGCATACCTACGTCCCCAAACCTGAGCTGAGTTTGTGTTTTTAGAATACTGTCCTCAAAGTCCTTTGCCACACACCTTCCAGGATGGGTCCCCTGGAGCCACCCATTAGGACTGTGCCTACTCAATCCATGGGAATTCTTCCCATCCATTTTCCAAAATCGTACAAATTAGGAGAACTCTCCAAAGTCCCCGAGGCCATCCCAATAGTGTAGGTTTCCGGGGACAAACAAGGGCGGTCTGACACCAGGTGATCATCTACCTCCACTCATACCATACATGGATGTCCCCAGAGAAGAAGATTGAACCAGAGAGTACGCTAGGCCATAATCAGATCCATTGCTTTGGTTTACAGGCATGTCTTTTCAAAAGCCTGGATTCCAATACAAGCATAAGTGGTTTGCTGAGGCACCCATCAGAACAAATCTCGTCTCCACAAGGAAACTTGTGCATGGGATCTATGTCAAAAGCTTAGGAGAATACTACAGGGTCCCGGTGCCACCGCCCCATTCCAAGGCCCTCATGGACACAAACACACATTAGGCCCCATTCTCAGGAAAGTCTATTTCAACTAAGCCACCCAGGTTGCTCCCGCAGAGTCATCCGATCTCAAATGTATTGTTGCTAGGAGACAATTGGAATGCGAGGCGGGCTTCCCTGGCATCCATCTTCCAACGGTGCTCTGGAGTTAATCCAAATGGGATGTCCTGGAGCTGCCCAACATGTCTCAATTGTCCCCAGAAGGAATCCTTGAAGGGGGCATCCCATAACTCCCAACATGGGAAAAACTCCATGGCCTTGAGGTTCCGCTCCGTTCATGAAGGGGCAGTCATGCACAGAAACTCCAACCTGAGCCAACGTCTGATCCTCGCCGTGACTTCAGATGTATGAGATATTGGTTCAGATCTGCAGGGGGTACCTGCCGCGCCCTCGGCCTGATGTCCAAGTCAACTTGTGTTCTCAAACTTTTGTCCTCACACTCCTGGCCGAGAAGACCGCAAGTTTGGCAATTCCGGACCCACAATGCAGCACTCTGCCTGCACTCTAGAAAAAATATCTTGCCTAATGAGCTGCCCAGGCACCTCAAATGTGGATAAACCTACACGGCACTCGACTGTACCCAAATTATATAGTCTAACCTGAGCTCTAATGCACTCTCTGACACAACCTGAGCCTGAACCTCCAGATCAACATCCAGGCAGCTGACCACACACTGAGCACATCAGAGCCGCCATGGCCTTAGGTCATCATCTCTACCCAACTGCGGTTTTCAGGCTTCAGAACCTAGTCCTTATCTCCAATCACTGCCCAGGGTTGAAAATGATGCAGAAATCACACCTTTCCCATGGAAAGAGACCTTGTGATTGGCATGTTGTCCAAAGTCCCGTGTAGTTGAAATTAGTGTGGCCCATGAGGCCCCGCCCATGCTCGCGGGCCACATTGGTCACAAACACACATTGTGACCCTTAGCCTGATCCGAGTCCTCAAGTAAGGCCTCTCAGTGGCGGAGGAAGAGACAGCTTATTGGGCGTGCCATGCCCCTAGGCCCCAATTTTTAACCATAGTTTGGGTTGTCCCTTCACTCTTCCCCAGGTCTCTGCTTTGGAATTCCTCTTTTGTTCGGACACTTGAGGTAATAAACCTGAAAGGAGACCTCCCATCCCACAGATTGACGAAAAACAATTGGGACCGGGCCAAAACCACAGAGAGGAAGATTCGTCCATGGCCCATGAGGCCTCCCCACATTCCACGGCCATCGTTGATACAAAATACAGATACAAAAGCCTGAGCAAGTGCCTCAGACTCGCTCTTTCTTCATATCCTGAAGAGTTCTTCTCATGGTTTGTAGGTTGGGCCTGCCATTCCTACGTCCCCAAACCTAAGCTGAGTTTGTGTTTTCAGACTTCTGTCCTCAAAGTCCTGGGCCAAACACCCTCCATGCTGGGGCCGCTGGAGCCACACATTAGGACTGTGACTACCAAATACATGGGAATTCTGCCTACTCCATTTTCCAAATTCGTAGAAATTACTAGAACTCTCCAAAGTCCCCGAGGCCATCCCAATAGTGTAGGTCTCCGGGGACAAACAAGTGCGGTCTGACACCAGGTGAGCATCTACCTCCACTCATTCCATAGATGGATATCCCCTGAGAAGAAGATTGAACCAGACAGGACCCTAGGCCATAATCGCATCCATTGCTTTGGTTTACAGGCATGTCTCCTCAAAGCCTGGATTCCAACCCAGCATAGGGGGTTTACTGAGGCACCCATCGGAACAAATCCCGTCTCCACAAGGAAACCTGTGCTTGGGAGCTATGTAAAAGCTTAGGAGAATACTTCAGGGTCCCGAATCAACCGCCCCATTCCAAGGCCATCATGGACACAAACACACATTAGGCCCCATCCTCAGGAAAGTCCATTTCAACTCAGCCACCCCGGTTGCTCCCACATAGCCATCCGATCTCAACTGTCTTGTTGCTAGGAGACAATTGGAATGCAAGGCGGCTTCCCTGGCATCCATCCTCCAAGGGTGCTCTGGAGTCATTCCATATGGGATGTCCTGGACCTGCCCAACAGGTGTCAATTGTCCAGCAGAAGGAATCCTTGAAGGGGGCATCCCACAACTCCCAACGTGGGAAAACCTTCATAGACTTGAGATTTTGCTCCGTTCAAGAAGGGGCAATCCTGCACACAAACTCCAACCTGAGCCAACGTCTAATCCTCGCCGTGACTTCAGATGCATGAGATATTGGTTCAGATCTGCAAGGGGTACCTGCCGTGCCCTCGGCCCGAAGCCCAAGTCTAGCTTGTGTTCTCAATTTCTGTCCTGACCCTCCTGGCCCAGAAGCCCTCAAGTTTGGCAATTCCGGACCCACAATACAGTACTCTTCCTGCCCTCTAGAAAAAATATCTTGCCTAATGAGCTGCCCAGGCACATCAGTGAGGATAATCATACACGGCACTCGACTGTACCCAAATTATATAGTTTAACCTGAGCTCTAATGCACTCTCTGACACAAACTGAGCCCAAACCTCCTGACCAACACCCAGCCAGCTGACCGCACTGTGAGCACATCAGACCCGCCATGGCCTAGGTCATCATCTCATCCCAATTGCGGTTTTCAGGCTTCAGAACTAGACCTTATCTCGAAACACTGCCCAGGGTTGAAAATGTTGCAGAAATCAGAACTCCTTCCCCATGGCAAGAGACCTTGTGATTGGCATGTTGTCCAAAGTTCAGTGTAGTTGAAACCAGTGTGGCCCATGAGGCCCCGCCCATGCTCACAGGCCAAATTGGTCACAAACACACATTGTGGCCCTCAGCCTGAGCCGAGTCCTCAAGTAAGGCCTCTCAGTGTCTGGATGAAGAGAAAGAAATTGGGCCTGACATGCCCCTAGGCTCCAATTTTTAACCATAGTTTGGGTTGTCCCTTCACTCTTCCCCAGGGCTCTGCTTTGGAATTCTTCTTTGTTTGGGACACGTGAGATAACAAACCCGAAAGGAGACATCCATCCCACAGATTGACAGAAAACAAATGGGACCTGGCCAAATCCACAGAGAGGAAGATTCATCCATGGCGCATGAGGCCTCCACACATACCACGGCATTCGTTGAATCAAAATCCAGAGACAAAAGCCTGAGCAAGGGCCTCAGACTCTATCTTTCTTCATTTCTTGAAGAGTTCTTCTCATGGTTTGTAGATTGGGCCTGCCATACCTACGTCCCCATGCTTAAGCTGAGTTTGTGTTTTCAGACTTCTGTCCTCAAAGTCATGAGCCACACCCCTACAGGCTGGGGCCCCTGGAGCCACAAATAGGACTGTGCCTACCCAATCCATGAGAATTCTGCCCATTCCATTTTCCAAAATCGTACAAATTAGGAGAAACCTCCAAATTCCGAGGCCATCTCAATTGTGTAGGTCTCCGGGGAAAAACAAGGGCGGTGTGATACCAGCTGAGCACCTACCTCCACTCATACCATAGATGGATATACCCAGAGAAGAAGATTGAACCAGACAGTACGCTAGGCCATAATCGGATCCATTGCTTTGGTTTACAGGCATGTCTCCTCAAAATCCTGGATTCCAATACAAGCATAAGTGGTTTGCTGAGGCACCCATCAGAACAAATCTCGTCTCCACAACGAAACTTGTGCATGGGATCTATGTCAAAAGCTTAGGAGAATACTTCAGGGTCCCGGTGCCACCGCCCCATTCCAAGGCCCTCATGGACACAAACACACATTAGGCCCCATTCTCAGGAAAGTCTATTTCAACTAAGCCACCCAGGTTGCTCCCGCAGAGTCATCCGATCTCAACTGTATTGTTGCTAGGAGACAATTGGAATGCGAGGCTGGCTTCCCTGGCATCCATCTTCCAACGGTGCTCTGGAGTTAATCCATATGGGATGTCCTGGAGCTGCCCAGCATGTCTCAATTGTCCCCCAAAAGGAATCCTTGAAGGGGGCATCCCACAACTCCCAACATGGGAAAACCTCCATGGCCTTGAGATTCCGCTCCGTTAAAAAGGGGCAGTCATGCACAGAAACTCCAACCTGAGCCAACGTCTGATCCTCGCCGTGACTTCAGATGTATGAGATATTGGTTCAGATCTGCAGGGGGTACCTGCCGTGCCCTCGGCCTGATGTCCAAGTCAACTTGTGTTCTCAAACTTTTGTCCTCACACTCCTGGCCGAGAAGACCGCAAGTTTGGCAATTCCGGACCCACAATGCAGCACTCTGCCTGCACTCTAGATAAAATATCTTTCCTAATAGGCTGCCCAGGCACCTCAAATTTGGATAAACCTACACGGCACTCGACTGTACCCAAATTATATAGTCTAACCTGAGCTCTAATGTACTCTCTGACAAAACCTGAGCCTGAACCTCCAGATCAACATCCAGGCAGCTGACCACACACTGAGCACATCAGACCCGCCATGGGCTTAGGTCATCATCTCTACCCAACTGCGGTTTTCAGGCTTCAGAACCTAGACCTTATCTCCAACCACTGCCCAGGGTTGAAAATGATGCAGAAATCACACCTTCCCCATGGAAAGAGACCTGTGATTGGCATGTTGTCCAAAGTCCCGTGTAGTTGAAATCAGTGTGGCCCATGAGGCCCCGCCCATGCTCGCGGGCCACATTGGTCATAAACACACATTGTGACCCTCAGCCTGAGCCGAGTCCTCAAGTAAGTCCTCTCAGTGGCTGGATGAAGAGACAGCATATTGGGCGTGCCATGCCCCTAGGCCCCAATTTTTAACCCTAGTTTGGGTTGTCCCTTCACTCTTCCCCAAGGCTCTGCTTTGGAATTCCTCTTTTGTTCGGACACCTGAGGTAATAAACCTGAAAGGAGACCTCCCATCCCACAGATTGACGAAAAAGAATTGGGACCGGGGCATATCCACAGAGAGGAAGATTCATCCATGACCCATGAGGTCTCCCCACATTCCACGGCCACCGTTGATACAAAATCCAGAGACAAAATCCTGAGCAAGCGCCTAAGACTCGCTCTTTCTTCATTTCCTGAAAAGTTCTTCTCATGGTTAGTATATTGGGCCTGCCATACCTACGTCCCCAAACCTAAGCTGAGTTTGTGTATTCTGACTTCAGTCCTCAAAGTCCTGAGCCACACAACCTCCAGGCTGGGGCCCCTGGAGCCACACATTAGGTCTGTGCCTACCAAATACATAGGAATTCTGCCCACTCCATTTTCAAAAATCTTACAAATTAGGAGAACTCTCCAAATTCCTCGAGGCCATCCCAATAATGTAGGTCTCCGGGGACAAACAAGGGCGGTCTGACACCACTGAGCATCTCCCTCCAATCATACCATAGATGGATGTCCCCAGAGAAGAAGATTGAACCAGACAGGACCCTAGGCCATATTCGGATCCATTGCTTTGGTTTACAGCCATGTCTCCTCAAAAGTTGGATTCCATGACCAGCTTAGGGGTTTTTCTGAGGCACCCATCAGAACAAATCTCGTCTCCACTAGGAAACTTGTGCATGGGAACTATATCAAAAGCTTAGGAGAACACTTCATGGTCCCGGTGCCACTGCCCTATTCCAAGGCCCTCATGGACACAAACAAACTTTAGGCCCCATCCTCAGGAAAGTCCATTTCAACTCAGCCACCCCGGTTGCTCCTGCAGAGCCATCCGATCTCAAGTGTCTTGTTGCTAGGAGACAATTAGAATGCGAGGCAGGCTTCCCTGGCATCCATCCTTGAACGGTGCTCTGGATTCGTTCCATATCGGATGTCCTGGAGCTGCCCAACATGTCTCAATTGTCCCGCAGAAGGAATACTTGAAGGGGGTATCCCACAACTCCCAAAGTGGGAAAACCTCCATGGCCTTGAGATTCCGCTCTGTTCATGAAGGGGCAGTCATGCACCCGATACTCCAATCTGAGCCAACGTCTGATCCTCGCCGTGACTTCAGATGCATGAGATATTGTTTCAGATCTGCAGGAGTACCTGCCGTGCCCTGGCCGAAGGCCAATCTAGCTTGTGTTCTCAGACTTCTGTCCTCACACTCCTGGCCCAGAAGACCTCACGTTTGGCAATTCCAAACCCACAATGCAGCACTCTGTCTGTCCTCTAGAAAAAATACTTTGCCTAATGAGCTGCCAAGGTACCTCAAATGAGGATAAACCTACACGGCACTCGACTATACCCAAATTATATAGTCTAACCTGAGCACTAATGCACTCTCTGACACAACCTGAGCCCGAACCTCCTGACCAACACCCAGGAAGCTGACCGCACAGTGAGCACATCAGACCCACCAAGGCCTTAGGTCGTCATCTATTCCCATTTGCGGTTTTCATGCTTCAGAACCTACACCATATCGCCAACCACTGCCCAGGGTTGAAAATGATGCAGAAATCAGAACTCTTTCTCCATGGCAAGAGAGCTTGTGCTTGGAATGTTGTCCAAAGTTCAGTGTCGTTGAAACCAGTGTGGCCCATGAGACCCCGCCCATGATCGCGGGCCACTATGGTCACAAACACACATTGTGACCCTCAGCCTGAGCCCAGTCCTCAAGTAAGGGCTCTCAGTGGCTGGATGAAGAGACAGCATATAGGTCCTGCCATGCCCCAAGCCACAATTTTTAACCATAGTTTGGGTTGTCCCTCCACTGTTCCCCAGCGCTCTGCTTTGGAATTCCTTTTTGGTTGGGACACCTGAGGTAACAAACCTGAAAGGAGACCTCCCATCCCAGAGATTGATGAAAAAGAATTCTGACCTGACCAAATCCACAGAGAGGAAGATTTGTCCATGGCCCATGAGGCCTCCCCACTTTCCACGGCCATCGTTGATTCAAAATCCATAGACAAAATCCTGAGCAAGCGCCTCTGACTCATTCTTTCTTCATACCCTGAAGAGTTCTTCTCATGGGTTTTTAAATTGGGCCTGCCATATCTACGTCCCAAACCTAAGCCGAGATTGTATTTTCAGGTTTCTTTCCTCAAAGTCCTGGGGCACACCCTCCCGGCAGGAACCCCTGGAGCCACACATTAGACTGTGCCTACCCAATCCATGGGAATTCTGCCCATTCCATTGTCCAGAATCGTACAAATCAGGAGATCCCTCCAAAGTCCCGGAGGCCATCCCAATATTGTAGGTCTCCTGGGACAAACAAGGGCGGTCTGAAAGCAGCTGAGCATCTACCTCCACTCATATCATAGATGGATGTCCCCAGAGAAGAAGATTGAACCAGACAGGAACCTAGGCCATAATCGGATCCATTGCTTTGGTTTACAGGCATGTCTCCTCAAAAGCCTGGATTCCAATACAAGCATAGGGGGTTTCCTGAGGCACCCATCAGAACAAATCTCAACTTCACAAGGAAACTTGTGCTTGGGAGCTATGTCAAAAGCTTAGGAGAATACTACAGGGTCCCGGTGCCACCACCCCATTCCAAGGCCCTCATGGACACAAACACACATTATGCCCAATCCTCAGGAAAGTCCATTTCAACTCAGCCACCCCGGTTGCTCCCGCAGAGCTATCCGATCTCAACTGTCTTGTTGTTAGGAGAAAATTGTAATGCGAGGCAGGCTTCCCTGGCATCCATCCTCGAACGGTGCTCTCGAGTCATTCCATATTGGATATCCTGGAGGTGCCCAACAGGTCTCAATTGTCCCGCAGAAGGAATCCTTAAAGGGGGCATCCCAAAACTGCCAACGTGGGAAAACCTCCATGGCCTTGAGATTCTGCTCCGTTCATGAAGGGGAAGTCATGCACAGAAACTCCAACCTGAGCCATCGTCTGATCCTCGCTGATACTTCAGATACTTGAGATATTAGTTCAGATCTGCAGGGGGTAACTGCCATGCCGTCGGCCTGAAGCCCAAGTCTAGCTTGTATTCTCAGACTTCTGTCCTCACGCTCCTGACCTAGAATTCCTCAAGTTTGGCAATTCTGGACCCACAATGCAGCACTCTGCCTGCCCTCAAAAAAAAAATCTTGCCTAATGAGCTGCCCAGGCACCTCAAATGAGCATAAACCTACACGGCACTCGACTGTACCCAAATTATATAGTCTACCCTGACCACTAATGTACTCTCTGACACAACCTGAGCGCAAACCTCCTGACCAACACCCAGGCAGCTGACTGCACAGTGAGCATATCAGACCCGATATGGCCTTATGTCGTCATCTATACCCAACTGCGGATTTCAGGCTTTAGAACCTAGACCTTATCTCCAACCACTGCCCAGGGTTGAAAATGATGCAGAAATCAGAACTCTTTTCCCATGGCAAGAGAGCTTGTGCTTGGAATGTTGTCCAAAGTTCAGTGTATTTGAAACCAGTGCGGCCCATTAGGCCCCGCCCATGCTCACGGGCCACATTGGTCACAAACACACATTTTGACCCTCAGCCTGAGCCCAGTACTCAAGTAAGGCCTCTCAGTGGCTAGATGAAGAGAGAGCATATTGGGCCTGCCATGCCACTAGGCCCCAATTTTTAACTATAATTTGGGTTGTCCCTTCACTCTTCCCCAAGGCTCTGCTTTGGAATTCCTCTTTGTTTGGGACACCTAAGGTAACAAACCGGAAAGGAGACCTCCCATCCCAAAGCTTGACGAAAAACAATTGGGACCGGGCCAAATCCACACAGAGGAAGATTCGTCCATGGCCCATGAGGCCTCCCCACAGTTCACGGCCATCGTTGATATAAAATCCAGAGACAAAAGCCTGAGCAAGCACCTCAAACTCGCTCTTTCTTCATATCCTGAAGAGTTCTTCTCATGGATTGTAGATTGGGCCTGCCCTACCTACGTCCCCAAACCTAAGCTGAGTTTGTGTTTTCAGATTCTGTCCTCAAAGTCCTGGGCCACACACCCTCCAGGCTGGGGCCCCTGGAGCCACACATTAGGACTGTACCTACCCGATCCATGGGAATTCAGCCCATTCCACTGTCCAAAATCGTACAAATTTGGACAACACTCCAAAGTCCCCGAGGCCATCCCAATAGTGTAGGATTCCAGGAAAAACAAGGGCGGTCTGACACCAGGTGAGCATCTACCTCCACTCATACCATAGATAGATGTTCCCAGAGAAGAATATTGAACCAGACTGGACCCTAGGCCTTAATCGGATCCATTGCTTTGGTTTACAGGCATGTCTCCTCAAAAGCCTGGATTCCAATATCAGCATAGTGGGTTTTCTGAGCCACCCATCAGAACAAATCTCGTCTCCACAAGGAAACTTGTGCATGGGAGATATGTCAAAAGCTTAGGAGAATACTTCAGTGTCCTGGTGCCACCGCCCCATTCCAAGGCCCTCATGGACACACACACACACATTAGGCCCCAACCTCAGGAAAGTCCATTTCAATTCAGGCACCCCGGTTGCTCTCACAGAGCTATCCGATCTCAACTGTCTTGTTGCTAGGAGAAATTGGAATGAGAGGCTGCCCTCCCTGGCATCCATTCTCGAACGGCGCTCTGGAGTCATTCCATATGGGATGTCCTGGAGCTCCCCAACAGGTCTCAAATGTCGCACAGGAGGAATCCTTGTGGGGGAATCACACAACTCACAACGTGGGAAAACCTCCATGGCCTTGAGATTCCGCTCCGTTCATGATGGGGCAGTCATGCACAGAAACTCCAACCTGAGCCAACGTCTGATCCTCGCCATTACTTCAGATACTTGAGATATTAGTTCAGATCTGCAGGGGGTACCTACCGTGCCCTCGGCCTGAAGCCCAAGTCTAGCTTGTATTCTCAAACTTCTGTCCTCACACTCCTGACCTAGAAGTCCTCAAGTTTGTATATTCCGGACCCACAATGCAGCACTCTGCCTACCCTCTAGAAAAAATATCTTGCCTAATGAGCTGCCCAGGCACGTCAAATGAGCATAAACCTACAGGGCACTCGACTGTACCCAAATTACATAGTCTAACCTGGGCACTAATGCACTGTCTGACACAACCTGAGCGCAAACCTCCTGACCAACACCCAGGCAGCTGACCGCACAGTGAGCATATCAGACCCGCCATGGCCTTATGTCGTCATCTATACCCAACTGCGGTTTTCAGGCTTCAGAACCTACACCTTATCTCCAACCACTGCCCAGGGTTGAAAATGATGCAGAAATCAGAACTCTTTATCCATGGCAAGAGAGCTTGTGCTTGGAATGTTGTCCAAAGTTCAGTGTAGTTGAAACCAGTGTGGCCCATGAGACCCCGCCCATGATCGCGGGTCACATTGGTCACAAACACAGCCTGAGCCCAGTCCTCAAGTAAGGCCTCTCAGTGGCTGGATGAAGAGACAGCATATAGGGCCTGCCATGCCCCTAGCCACAATTTTTAACCATAGTTTGGGTTGTCCCTTCACTCTTCCCCAGGGCTCTGCTTTGGAATTCCACTTTGGTTGGGACACCTGAGGTAACAAACCTGAAAGGAGACCTCCCATCCCACAGATTGATGAAAAAGAATTCGGACCGGACCAAATCCACAGAAAGGAAGATTCATCCATGGCCCATGAGGCCTCCAACATTCCACGGCCATCGTTGATAAAAAATCCAGAGACAAAATCCTGAGCAAGCACCTCTGACTCGCTCTTTTTCATATTCTGAAGAGTTCTTCTCATGGGTTTTTAGTTTGGGCCTGCCATACCTTCGTCCCAAACCTAAGCCGAGTTTGTGTTTTCAGATTTCCGTCCTCAAAGACCTGGGGCAAACCCTCCCGGCTGGAGCCTCTGGAGCCACACATTAGACTGTGCCTACCAATCCATGGGAATTCTGCCCATACCATTGCCAAGAATCGTACAAATCAGGAGATCCCTCCAATGTCCCAAAGGCCATCCCAATAGTGTAGGTCTCCTGGGACAAACAAGGGCAGTCTGACAGCAGCTGAGCATCTACATCCACTCATACCATAGATGGATGTCCCCAGAGAAGAAGATTGAACCATACAGGACCCTAGGCCATTATCGGATCCATTGCTTTGGTTTACAGGCATGTCTCCTCAAAAGCCTGGATTCCAATACCAGCATAAGGGGTTTCCAAGGCACCCATCAGAACAATTATCCTCTCCACAAGGAAACTTGTGCATGGGAGCTATGCCAAAAGCTTAGGAGTATACTTCAGGGTCCCGGTGCCACCGCCCTATTCCAAGGCCCACATGGACACAAACACACATTAGGTCCCATCATCAGGAAAGTCCATTTCAACTCAGCCAACCCGGTTGCTCGCCCAGAGCCATCTGATCTCAACTGTCTTGTTGCTAGGAGACAATTGTAATGGGATGCGGCTACCCTGGCATCCATCCTCGAAAGATGCTCTGGAGTCATTCCAAATGGGATATCCTGGAGCTGCTCAACAGGTCTCAAATGACCCACAGATATAATTCTTAAAAGGGGCATCCCACAACTCCCAACGTGGGAAAACCTCCATGGCCTTGAGATTCCGCTCTGTTCATGAAGGGGCAGTCATGCACAGAAACTCCAACCTGAGCCAACGTCTGTTCCTCGCGGTGACTTCAGATGCATGAGATATTGGTTCAGATATGCAGGGGGTACCTGCCGTGCCCTCGGCCTGAAGCCCAAGTCTAGCTTGTCTTCTCAGACTTCTGTCCTCACACTCCTGGCCCAGAAGCCCTCAAGTTTGGCAATTCCGGACCCACAATGCAGCACTCTGCCTGCACTCTATGAAAAATATCTTGCCTAATGAGCTGCCCAGGCACCTCAAAAGAGGATAAACCTACACGGCACTCGACTGTACCCAAATTATATAGTCTAACCTGAACACTAATGCACTGTCTGACACAACCTGAGCCCGAACCTCCTGACCAACACTCAGGCAGCTGACCGCACAGTGAGCACATCAGACTTGCCATGGCCCTCGGTCGTCATCCCTTCCCAACTGCGGTTTTCAGGTTTCAGAACCTAGACCTTATCTCCAACCACTGCCCAGGGTTGAAAATGATGCAGAAATCAGAACTCCTTCCCCATGGCAAGAAACCTTGTTATTGGCATGTTGTCCAAAGTTCAGTGAAGTTGAATCCAGTGTGGCCCATGAGGCCCCGCCCATGCTCGTGGGCTACATTGGTCATAAACACACATTGTGACCCTCAGCTTTAGACCAGTCCTCAATTAAGGGCTCTCAGAAGCTGGATGTATAGACAGCATATTGGGCCTGCCATGCCACTAGGCCCCAATTTTTAACCATAGATTGGCTTGTCCCTTCACTCTTCCTGTTGGCTCTGCTTGGGAATGCCTCTTTTGTTGGGACACCTGAGGTAACAAACCTGAAAGGAGACCCCCCATCCCACAGCTTGACGAAAAACAATTGGGACCGGGCCAAATCCACAGAGAGGAAGATTCGTCCATGGCCCATGAGACCTCCCCACATTCCACGGCCATCGTTGATACAAAATCCAGATACAAAAGCATGAGCAAGCGCCTCAGATTTGGTCTTTCTTAATATCCTGAGGAGTTCTTCTAATGGTTTGTAGATTGGGCCACCCATACGTACGTCCCCAACCTATGCTGAGTTTGTGTTTTCAGACTTCTGTCCTCAAAGTCCTGGGTCACACACCCTCCAGGCTGGGGCCCCTGGAGCCACTCATTAGGACTGTTCCTAACCAATCCATGGGAATTCTGCACATTCCATTGTCTAAAATCGTACAAAATAAGAGGACCCTACAAATTCCTGAGTCCCTGCTTATAGTGTAGGTCTCCCGGGACAAACGAGGGGGATCTGACACCAGCTGAGCATCTACCTCCACTCATATCATAGATGGATGTCCCCAGAGTTAAAGATTGAACCAGACAGGGCCTAGGGCATAATCGGATCCATTGCTTTGGTTTACAGGCATATCACCTCAAAAGCCTGGATTCCAATACGAGCATAGGGGGTTTCCTGAGGCACCCATCAGAAAAATCTCGTCTCCACAAGGAAACTTGTGCATGGGAGCTATGTCAAAAGCTTAGGAGAATACTCAGGGTCCTGGTGCCCCCTCCCCATTCCAAGGCCCTCATTTTCACAAACACACATTAGGCCCCATCCTCAGGAAGTCCATTTCAACTGGGCCAATTGGTTACTCATGCAGAGCCATCGGTACTCAACTCTCTTGTTACTAGGAGACAATTGGAATGCGAGGCGGGCTTCCTTGGCATCCATCCTCCAACGGTGCTCTGGCGTCATTCCATATGGGATATCCTGGAGCTCCCAACAGGTCTCTATTGTCCCGCAGAAGGAATCCTTGAGGAGGCTTCCCACAACTCCCAACGTGGGGAAAACATCCATGGCCTTGAGATTCCGCTTCGTTCATGAAGGGGCAGTCATGCACAGAAACTCTAACCTGAGCCAAAGTCTGATCTTCGCCGTGACTTCAGATGCATGACATATTGGTTCAGATCTGCAGGGGGTACCTGCCGTGCCCTCGGCCTGAAGCCCAAGTCTAGCTTGTGTTCTCAGACTTCTGTCCTCACACTCCTGCCCCAGAAGCCATCAAGTTTGGCAATTCCGGACCCACAATGCAGCACTCTGCCTGCCCTCTAAAAAAATATCTTGCCTAATGAGCAGCCCAGGCAACTCAAATGAGGATAAACCTACACGGCACTCGACTGTACCCAAACTATATAGTCTAACCTGAGCACTAATGCACTGTGTGACACAATCTGAGCCCCAACCTCCTGACCAACACCCAGGCAGCGGACCGCACAGTGAGCAAATCAGACCCGCCAAGGCCTTAGGTTGTCATCTCTTCCCAAATGCCGTTTGTTAGGCTTCAGAAGCTATACCTTATCTCCAACCACTGCCCAGGGTTATAAATGATGCAGAAATCAGAACACCTTAACCATGCAAGAGATCTTGTGATTGGCATCTTCTCCAAAGTTCAGTTTAGTTGAAACCAGTGTAGCCCATGAGGCCCCGGCCAGGCTCGCAGGCCACAATGGTCACAAAAATACATTGTGACTCTCAGCCTGAGCCCAGTCTTCAAGTAAGACCTCTCAGTGGCTGGATGAACAGACAGCATATTGGGCCTGCCATGCCCCTAGGCCCCTAATTTAAACCATAGTTTTGGTTGACCCTTCACTCTTCCCTAGGGCTCTGCTTTGGAATTCCTCTTTGGTTGGGACACTTGAGGTAACAAACCTGAAAGGAGACTTCCCATCCCACAGCTTGACGAAAAACAATTGGGAACAAACCAAATCCAAAGAGAGGAAGATTCGTCCATTGCCCATGAGGCCTCCCCACATTCGACGGCCATCGTTGATACAAAATCCAGAGACAAAAGCCTGAGCAAGTGCCTCAGATTAATTCTTTCTTCATATCTTGAAGAGTTCTTCTCATGGTTTGTAGATTGGGCCTGCCATACCTACGTCCTCAAAGCTAAGCTGAGTTTGTGTTCTCAGACTTTTGTCCTCAAAGTCCTGGGCCACACACCCTCCCGGCTGGGGCCCCTGCAGCCACTAATTAGGACAGTGTCTACCCAATCGATGGGAATTCTGCCCATTCCTTTGTCGAAATCGTACAAATTAGGAGAACCTTCCAAAATCCCCGAGGCCATCCCAATAGTGTAGTTCGCCGGGACAAACAAGGGCGGTCTGACAACAGGTGAGCATCTACCTCCACTCATTCCATAGATGGATATCCCGAGAGAAGTAGCTTGAACCAGACAGGACCCTAGGCCATAATCGCATCCATTGCTTTGGTTTACAGGCTTGTCTCCTCAAAAGCCTGAATTCCAATACAAGCATAGGGGGTTTCCTGACACCCATCAGAAAAATCTCGTCTCCACAAGGAAACTTGGGCATGGGAGCTATTTCAAAAGTTTAGGAGAATACTTCAGTGTCCTGGTGCCACCTCCCCATTCCAAGGTACTCATGGACACAAACACACATTAGGCCCCATCCTCAGGAAAGTCCATTTCAACTCAGCCACCCCGGTTGCTCCCGCAGAACCATCCGATCTCAACTCTCTTGTTGCTAGGAGACAATTGGAATGCGAGGCGGGCTTCCCTGGCATCCATCCGCCAACGGTGCTCTGGCATCATTCCATATGGGATGTCCTGGAGCTGCCCAACAGATCTCAATTGTCCTGCAGAAGGAATCATTGAAGGGGGCATCCCAAAACTCCCAACGTGGGAAAACCTCCATGGCCTTGAGATTCCGCTCCGTTCATGAAGGGGCAGTCATGCACAGAAATTCCAACCTGAGCCAACGTCTGTTCCTCGCGGTGACTTCAGATGCATGAGATATTGGTTCAGTTATGCAGGGGGTACCTGCCGTGCCCTCGGCCTGAAGCCCAAGTCTAGCTTGTGTTCTCAGACTTCTGTCCTCACACTCCTGGCCCAGAAGCCCTCAAGTTTGGCAATTCCGGACCCACAATGCAGCACTCTGCCTGCACTCTATGAAAAATATCTTGCCTAATGAGCTGCCCAGGCACCTCAAAAGAGGATAAACCTACACGGCACTCGACTGTACCCAAATTATATAGTCTAACCTGAACACTAATGCACTGTCTGACACAACCTGAGCCCGAACCTCCTGACCAACACTCAGGCAGCTGACCGCACAGTGAGCACATCAGACTTGCCATGGCCCTCGGTCGTCATCCCTTCCCAACTGCGGTTTTCAGGTTTCAGAACCTAGACCTTATCTCCAACCACTGCCCAGGGTTGAAAATGATGCAGAAATCAGAACTCCTTCCCCATGGCAAGAAACCTTGTTATTGGCATGTTGTCCAAAGTTCAGTGAAGTTGAATCCAGTGTGGCCCATGAGGCCCCGCCCATGCTCGTGGGCTACATTGGTCATAAACACACATTGTGACCCTCAGCTTTAGACCAGTCCTCAATTAAGGGCTCTCAGAAGCTGGATGTATAGACAGCATATTGGGCCTGCCATGCCACTAGGCCCCAATTTTTAACCATAGATTGGCTTGTCCCTTCACTCTTCCTGTTGGCTCTGCTTGGGAATGCCTCTTTTGTTGGGACACCTGAGGTAACAAACCTGAAAGGAGACCCCCCATCCCACAGCTTGACGAAAAACAATTGGGACCGGGCCAAATCCACAGAGAGGAAGATTCGTCCATGGCCCATGAGACCTCCCCACATTCCACGGCCATCGTTGATACAAAATCCAGATACAAAAGCATGAGCAAGCGCCTCAGATTTGGTCTTTCTTAATATCCTGAGGAGTTCTTCTAATGGTTTGTAGATTGGGCCACCCATACGTACGTCCCCAACCTATGCTGAGTTTGTGTTTTCAGACTTCTGTCCTCAAAGTCCTGGGTCACACACCCTCCAGGCTGGGGCCCCTGGAGCCACTCATTAGGACTGTTCCTAACCAATCCATGGGAATTCTGCACATTCCATTGTCTAAAATCGTACAAAATAAGAGGACCCTACAAATTCCTGAGTCCCTGCTTATAGTGTAGGTCTCCCGGGACAAACAAGGGGGATCTGACACCAGCTGAGCATCTACCTCCACTCATATCATAGATGGATGTCCCCAGAGTTAAAGATTGAACCAGACAGGGCCTAGGGCATAATCGGATCCATTGCTTTGGTTTACAGGTATATCACCTCAAAAGCCTGGATTCCAATACGAGCATAGGGGGTTTCCTGAGGCACCCATCAGAAAAATCTCGTCTCCACAAGGTAACCTGTGCATGGGAGCTATGTCAAGAGCTTAGAAGAATACTTCAGGGTCCTGGTGCCCCCTCCCCATTCCAAGGCCCTCATTTTCACAAACACACATTAGGCCCCATCCTCAGGAAGACCATTTCAACTGGGCCAATCGGTTACTCATGCAGAGCCATCCGATCTCAACTCTCTTGTTGCTAGGAGACAATTGGAATGCGAGGCGGGCTTCCCTGGCATCCATCCTCCAATGGGGCTCTGGCGTCATTCCATATGGGATATCCTGGAGCTCCCAACAGGTCTCTATTGTCCCGCAGAAGGAATCCTTGAGGAGGCTTCCCACAACTCCCAACGTGGGGAAAACCTCCATGGCCTTGAGATTCCGCTTCGTTCATGAAGGGGCAGTCATGCACAGAAACTCCAAATGAGTCAACGTCTGATCTTCGCCGTGACTTCAGATGCATGACATATTGGTTCAGATCTGCAGGGGGTACCTGCCGTGCCCTCGGCCTGAAGCCCAAGTCTAGCTTGTGTTCTCAGACTTCTGTCCTCACACTCCTGCCCCAGAAGCCATCAAGTTTGGCAATTCCGGACCCACAATGCAGCACTCTGCCTGCCCTCTAAAAAAATATCTTGCCTAATGAGCAGCCCAGGCACCTCAAATGAGGATAAACCTACACGGCACTCGACTTTACCCAAACTATATAGTCTAACCTGAGCACTAATGCACTGTGTGACACAATCTGAGCCCCAACCTCCTGACCAACACCCAGGCAGCGGACCGCACAGTGAGCAAATCAGACCCGCCAAGGCCTTAGGTTGTCATCTCTTCCCAAATGCCGTTTGTTAGGCTTCAGAAGCTATACCTTATCTCCAACCACTGCCCAGGGTTAAAAATGATGCAGAAATCAGAACACCTTAACCATGCAAGAGATCTTGTGATTGGCATCTTCTCCAAAGTTCAGTTTAGTTGAAACCAGTGTAGCCCATGAGGCCCCGGCCAGGCTCGCAGGCCACAATGGTCACAAACATACATTGTGACTCTCAGCCTGAGCCCAGTCTTCAAGTAAGACCTCTCAGTGGCTGGATGAACAGACAGCATATTGGGCCTGCCATGCCCCTAGGCCCCTAATTTAAACCATAGTTTGGGTTGACCCTTCACTCTTCCCTAGGGCTCTGCTTTGGAATTCCTCTTTGGTTGGGACACTTGAGGTAACAAACCTGAAAGGAGACTTCCCATCCCACAGCTTGACGAAAAACAATTGGGAACAAACCAAATCCAAAGAGAGGAAGATTCGTCCATTGCCCATGAGGCCTCCCCACATTCGACGGCCATCGTTGATACAAAATCCAGAGACAAAAGCCTGAGCAAGCGCCTCAGATTAATTCTTCCTTCATATCCTGAAGAGTTCTTCTCATGGTTTTTAGATTGGGCCTGCCATACCTACGTCCTCAAAGCTAAGCTGAGTTTGTGTTCTCAGACTTTTGTCCTCAAAGTCCTGGGCCACACACCCTCCCGGCTGGGGCCCCTGGAGCCACTAATTAGGACAGTGTCTACCCAATCGATGGGAATTCTGCCCATTCCTTTGTCGAAATCGTACAAATTAGGAGAACCTTCCAAAATCCCGAGGCCATCCCAATAGTGTAGGTCGCCGGGGACAAACAAGGGCGGTCTGACAACAGGTGAGCATCTACCTCCACTCATTCCATAGATGGATATCCCGAGAGAAGTAGCTTGAACCAGACAGGACCCTAGGCCATAATCGCATCCATTGATTTGGTTTACAGGCTTGTCTCCTCAAAAGCCTGAATTCCAATACAAGCATAGGGGGTTTCCTGACACCCATCAGAAAAATCTCGTCTCCACAAGGAAACTTGGGCATGGGAGCTATTTCAAAAGTTTAGGAGAATACTTCAGTGTCCTGGTGCCACCTCCCCATTCCAAGGTACTCATGGACACAAACGCACATTAGGCCCCATCCTCAGGAAAGTCCATTTCAACTCAGCCACCCCGGTTGCTCCCGCAGAACCATCCGATCTCAACTCTCTTGTTGCTAGGAGACAATTGGAATGCAAGGCGGGCTTCCATGGCATCCATCCTCCAACGGTGCTCTGGCGTCATTCCATATGGGATGTCCTGGAGCTGCCCAACAGATCTCAATTGTCCTGCAGAAGGAATCATTGAAGGGGGCATCCCAAAACTCCCAACGTGGGAAAACCTCCATACCTTGAGAATCCGCTCCGTTCATGAAGGGGCAGTCATGCACAGAAACTCCAACCTGATCCAACGTCTGATCCTTGCCGTGACTTCAGATGCATGAGATATTGTTTCAGATCTGCAGGGGGTACCTGCCGTGCCCTCGGCCTGAAGCCCAAGTCTAGCTTGTCTTCTAAGACTTCTGTCCTCACACTCCTGGCCCAGAAGCCCTCATGTTTGGCAATTCCGGACCCACAATGCAGCACTCTGCCTGCCCTCTAGAAAAAATATCTTTCCTAATGAGCAGCCCAGGCTCCTCAAATGAGAATAAATCTACACGGCACTCGACGGTACCCAAATTATATAGTCTAACCTGGTTACTAATGCACTGTGTGACACAATCTGAGCCCGAACCTCCTGACCAAGACCCAGCAGCTGACCGCACAGTGAGCACATCACACCCGCCAAGGCCTAGGTCGTCATCTCTTCCCAACTGCGGTTTTCAGGCTTCAGAACCTAGACCTTATCTCCAACCACTTCCCAGGGTTGATTATGATGCAGAAATCAGAACTCCTTCCCCGTGGCAAGAGACCTTCTGATTGGCATCTTGTCCAAAATTCAGTGTAGTTGAAACCAGTGTAGCCCATGAGCACCCGGCCATGCTCGCGGGCCACATTGGTCACAAACACACATTGTGACTCTCAGCTCAGCCCAGTCCTCAAGTAAGTCCTCTCAGTGGCTGGATGGAGAGACAGCATATTGGGCCTGCCATGCCCATATGCCCCAGTTTTTAACCATAGTTTGGGTTGTCCCTTCACTCTTCCCTAGGTCTCTGGTTTGCAATTCCTCTTTGGTGGGGGCACATTAGGTAACAACACTGAGAGGAGACCTCCCATCCCACAGCTTGACGAAAAACAATTGGGACTGGACCAAATCCACAGATAGGAAGATTCGTCCATGGACCATGAGGCCTCCCCACATTCCACTGCCATCGTTGATACAAAATCCAGTGACAAAAGCCTGAGGAAGCGCCGCAGATTCGCTCTTTCTTCATATCCTGAAGAGTTCTTCTCATGGTTTGTAGATTCGGCCTACCATACCTACGTCCCCAAACCTAAGCTGAGTTTGTGTTTTCAGACTTCTGTCCTCAAAGTACTGGGCCACACACCCTCCAGGCTGGGGCCCCTGGAGCCACATATTAGGACTGTGCCTACCCAATACGTGGGAATTCTGCCCACTTCATTTTCCAAAATCGTACAAATTAGCAGAACTCTCCAATGTACCCGAGGCCATCCCAATAGTATAGGTCTCCCAGCACAAACAAGGGCGGTCTGACACCAGCTGAAATCTACCTCCACTCATACCATAGATGGATGTACCCAGAGAAGAAATTGAACTACACAGGACCCTAGGCCATAATCGGAACCATTGCTTTGGTTTACAGGCATGTCTCCTCAAAAGTCTGGAATCCAATACCAGCATAGGGTGATTCCGGAGGCACCCATCAGAACAAATCTCGTCTCCACAAGGAAACTTGTGCATTGGAGCTATGTCAAAAGCTTGGGAGAATACTTCAGGGTCCCGGTGCCACCGACCCATTCCAAGGCCCTCATGGACACAAACACACATTAGGACCCATCCTCAAGAATGTCCATTTCAACAGCCACCCTTGTTGTTCCCGCAGAGCTATCCGATCTCAACTGTATTGTTGCTAGGAGACAATTGGAATGCGAGGCGGGCTTCCCTGGCATCCATCCTCCAACGCTGCTCTGGAGTCATTCCATATGGCATGTCCTGGAGCTCCCCAACAGGTCTCAATTGTCAGGCAGAAGGAATCCTTGAAGGGGGCATCCCACAACTCCCTACGTGGGAAAACCTCCAAGGCCTTGAGATTCCGCTCCGTTCATGAAGAGGCAGTCATGCACAGAAACTCCAACCTGAGCCAACGTCTGATCCTCGCTGTGACTTCAGATGCTTGAGATATTGGTTCAGATCTGCGGGTGTACCTTCTGTGTCCTCGGCCTGAAGCCCAATTCGAGCTTGTGTTCTCAGACTTCTGTCCTCACACTCCTGGCCCAGAAGCCCTCATGTTTGGCAATTCCGGACCCACAATGCAGCACTCTGCCTGCCCTCTAGAAAAAATATCTTTCCTAATGAGCAGCCCAGGCTCCTCAAATGAGAATAAATCTACACGGCACTCGACGGTACCCAAATTATATAGTCTAACTAGGGCACTAATACACTGTCTGACACAACCTGAAGCTGAGCCTCCTGACCAAGACCCAGCAGCTGACCGCACAGTGAGCACATCAGTCCCGCCAAGGCCTAGGTCGTCATCTCTTCCCAACTGCGGTTTTCAGGCTTCAGAACCTAGACCTTATCTCCAACCACTGCCCAGGGTTGAAAATGATGCAGAAATCAGAACTCCTTCCCCATGGCAAGAGACCTTCTGATTGGCATCTTGTCCAAAATTCAGTGTAGTTGAAACCAGTGTAGCCCATGAGCACCCGGCCATGCTCGCGGGCCACATTGGTCACAAACACACATTGTGACTCTCAGCTCAGCCCAGTCCTCAAGTAAGTCCTCTCAGTGGCTGGATGGAGAGACAGCATATTGGGCCTGCCATGCCCATATGCCCCAGTTTTTAACCATATTTTGGGTTGTCCCTTCACTCTTCCCTAGGTCTCTGGTTTGCAATTCCTCTTTGGTGGGGGCACATTAGGTAACAACACTGAGAGGAGACCTCCCATCCCACAGCTTGACGAAAAACAATTGGGACTGGACCAAATCCACAGATAGGAAGATTCGTCCATGGACCATGAGGCCTCCCCACATTCCACTGCCATCGTTGATACAAAATCCAGAGACAAAAGCCTGAGGAAGCGCCGCAGATTCGCTCTTTCTTCATATCCTGAAGAGTTCTTCTCATGGTTTGTAGATTCGGCCTGCCATACCTACGTCCCCAAACCTAAGCTGAGTTTGTGTTTTAAGACTTCTGTCCTCAAAGTCCTGGGCCACACACCCTCCAGGCTGGGGCCCCTGGAGCCACATATTAGGACTGTGCCTACCCAATACGTGGGAATTCTGCCCACTTCATTTTCCAAAATCGTACAAATTAGCAGAACTCTCCAATGTACCCGAGGCCATCCCAATAGTATAGGTCTCCCAGCACAAACAAGGGCGGTCTGACACCAGCTGAAATCTACCTCCACTCATACCATAGATGGATGTACCCAGAGAAGAAATTGAACTACACAGGACCCTAGGCCATAATCGGAACCATTGCTTTGGTTTACAGGCATGTCTCCTCAAAAGTCTGGAATCCAATACCAGCATAGGGGGTTTCCGGAGGCACCCATCAGAACAAAACTCGTCTCCACAAGGAAACTTGTGCATTGGAGCTATGTCAAAAGCTTGGGAGAATACTTCAGGGTCCCGGTGCCACCGACCCATTCCAAGGCCCTCATGGACACAAATACACATTAGGACCCATCCTCAGGAATGTCCATTTCAACAGCCACCCTTGTTGTTCCCGCAGAGCTATCCGATCTCAACTGTATTGTTGCTAGGAGACAATTGGAATGCGAGGCGGGCTTCCCTGGCATCCATCCTCCAACGCTGCTCTGGAGTCATTCCATATGGCATGTCCTGGAGCTCCCCAACAGGTCTCAATTGTCAGGCAGAAGGAATCCTTGAAGGGGGCATCCCAAAACTCCCTACGTGGGAAAACCTCCAAGGCCTTGAGATTCCGCTCCGTTCATGAAGGGGCAGTCATGCACAGAAACTCCAACCTGAGCCAACGTCTGATCCTCGCCGTGACTTCAGATGCTTGAGATATTGGTTCAGATCTGCGGGTGTACCTTCTGTGTCCTCGGCCTGAAGCCCAATTCGAGCTTGTGTTCTCAGACTTCTGTCCTCACACTCCTGGCCCAGAAGCCCTCATGTTTGGCAATTCCGGACCCACAATGCAGCACTCTGCCTGCCCTCTAGAAAAAATATCTTTCCTAATGAGCAGCCCAGGCTCCTCAAATGAGAATAAATCTACACGGCACTCGACGGTACCCAAATTATATAGTCTAACTAGGGCACTAATACACTGTCTGACACAACCTGAAGCTGAGCCTCCTGACCAAGACCCAGCAGCTGACCGCACAGTGAGCACATCAGTCCCGCCAAGGCCTAGGTCGTCATCTCTTCCCAACTGCGGTTTTCAGGCTTCAGAACCTAGACCTTATCTCCAACCACTGCCCAGGGTTGAAAATGATGCAGAAATCAGAACTCCTTCCCCATGGCAAGAGACCTTCTGATTGGCATCTTGTCCAGAGTTCAGTGAAGTTGAAACCAGTGTAGCCCATGAGCACCCGGCCATGCTCGCGGGCCACATTGGTCACAAACACACATTGTGACTCTCAGCTCAGCCCAGTCCTCAAGTAAGTCCTCTCAGTGGCTGGATGGAGAGACAGCATATTGGGCCTGCCATGCCCATATGCCCCAGTTTTTAACCATATTTTGGGTTGTCCCTTCACTCTTCCCTAGGTCTCTGGTTTGCAATTCCTCTTTGGTGGGGGCACATTAGGTAACAACACTGAGAGGAGACCTCCCATCCCACAGCTTGACGAAAAACAATTGGGACTGGACCAAATCCACAGATAGGAAGATTCGTCCATGGACCATGAGGCCTCCCCACATTCCACTGCCATCTTTGATACAAAATCCAGTGACAAAAGCCTGAGGAAGCGCCGCAGATTCGCTCTTTCTTCATATCCTGAAGAGTTCTTCTCATGGTTTGTAGATTCGGCCTGCCATACCTACGTCCCCAAACCTAAGCTGAGTTTGTGTTTTAAGACTTCTGTCCTCAAAGTCCTGGGCCACACACCCTCCAGGCTGGGGCCCCTGGAGCCACATATTAGGACTGTGCCTACCCAATACGTGGGAATTCTGCCCACTTCATTTTCCAAAATCGTACAAATTAGCAGAACTCTCCAATGTACCCGAGGCCATCCCAAAAGTATAGGTCTCCCAGCACAAACAAGGGCGGTCTGACACCAGCTGAAATCTACCTCCACTCATACCATAGATGGATGTACCCAGAGAAGAAATTGAACTACACAGGACCCTAGGCCATAATCGGAACCATTGCTTTGGTTTACAGGCATGTCTCCTCAAAAGTCTGGAATCCAATACCAGCATAGGGGGTTTCCGGAGGCACCCATCAGAACAAAACTCGTCTCCACAAGGAAACTTGTGCATTGGAGCTATGTCAATAGCTTGGGAGAATACTTCAGGGTCCCGGTGCCACCGACCCATTCCAAGGCCCTCATGGACACAAATACACATTAGGACCCATCCTCAGGAATGTCCATTTCAACAGCCACCCTTGTTGTTCCCGCAGAGCTATCCGATCTCAACTGTATTGTTGCTAGGAGACAATTGGAATGCGAGGCGGGCTTCCCTGGCATCCATCCTCCAATGCTGCTCTGGAGTCATTCCATATGGCATGTCCTGGAGCTCCCCAACAGGTCTCAATTGTCAGGCAGAAGGAATCCTTGAAGGGGGCATCCCAAAACTCCCTACGTGGGAAAACCTCCAAGGCCTTGAGATTCCGCTCCGTTCATGAAGGGGCAGTCATGCACAGAAACTCCAACCTGAGCCAACGTCTGATCCTCGCCGTGACTTCAGATGCTTGAGATATTGGTTCAGATCTGCGGGTGTACCTTCTGTGTCCTCGGCCTGAAGCCCAATTCGAGCTTGTGTTCTCAGACTTCTGTCCTCACACTCCTGGCCCAGAAGCCCTCATGTTTGGCAATTCCGGACCCACAATGCAGCACTCTGCCTGCCCTCTAGAAAAAATATCTTTCCTAATGAGCAGCCCAGGCTCCTCAAATGAGAATAAATCTACACGGCACTCGACGGTACCCAAATTATATAGTCTAACTAGGGCACTAATACACTGTCTGACACAACCTGAAGCTGAGCCTCCTGACCAAGACCCAGCAGCTGACCGCACAGTGAGCACATCAGTCCCGCCAAGGCCTAGGTCGTCATCTCTTCCCAACTGCGGTTTTCAGGCTTCAGAACCTAGACCTTATCTCCAACCACTGCCCAGGGTTGATTATGATGCAGAAATCAGAACTCCTTCCCCATGGCAAGAGACCTTCTGATTGGCATCTTGTCCAGAGTTCAGTGAAGTTGAAACCAGTGTAGCCCATGAGCACCCGGCCATGCTCGCGGGCCACATTGGTCACAAACACACATTGTGACTCTCAGCTCAGCCCAGTCCTCAAGTAAGTCCTCTCAGTGGCTGGATGAAGAGACAGCATATTGGGCCTGCCATGCCCATATGCCCCAATTTTTAACCATATTTTGGGTTGTCCCTTCACTCTTCCCTAGGTCTCTGGTTTGCAATTCCTCTTTGGTGGGGGCACATTAGGTAACAACACTGAGAGGAGACCTCCCATCCCACAGCTTGACGAAAAACAATTGGGACTGGACCAAATCCACAGATAGGAAGATTCGTCCATGGACCATGAGGCCTCCCCACATTCCACTGCCATCGTTGATACAAAATCCAGAGACAAAAGCCTGAGGAAGCGCCGCAGATTCGCTCTTTCTTCATATCCTGAAGAGTTCTTCTCATGGTTTGTAGATTCGGCCTGCCATACCTACGTCCCCAAACCTAAGCTGAGTTTGTGTTTTCAGACTTCTGTCCTCAAAGTCCTGGGCCACACACCCTCCAGGCTGGGGCCCCTGGAGCCACATATTAGGACTGTGCCTACCCAATACGTGGGAATTCTGCCCACTACATTTTCCAAAATCGTACAAATTAGCAGAACTCTCCAATGTACCCGAGGCCATCCCAAAAGTATAGGTCTCCCAGCATAAACAAAGGCGGTCTGACACCAGCTGAAATCTACCTCCACTCATACCATAGATGGATGTCCCTAGAGTAGAAATTGAACTACACAGGACCCTAGGCCATAATCGGAACCATTGCTTTGGTTTACAGGCATGTCTCCTCAAAAGTCTGGAATCCAATACCAGCATAGGGGGTTTCCGGAGGCACCCATCAGAACAAATATCGTCTCCACAAGGAAACTTGTGCATTGGAGCTATGTCAAAAGCTTGGGAGAATACTTCAGGGTCCCGGTGCCACCGACCCATTCCAAGGCCCTCATGGACACAAACACACATTAGGACCCATCCTCAAGAATGTCCATTTCAACAGCCACCCTTGTTGTTCCCGCAGAGCTATCTGATCTCAACTGTATTGTTGCTAGGAGACAATTGGAATGCGAGGCGGGCTTCCCTGGCATCCATCCTCCAAAGCTGCTCTGGAGTCATTCCATATGGCATGTCCTGGAGCTCCCCAACAGGTCTCAATTGTCAGGCAGAAGGAATCCTTGAAGGGGGCATCCCACAACTCCCTACGTGGGAAAACCTCCAAGGCCTTGAGATTCCGCTCCGTTCATGAAGAGGCAGTCATGCACAGAAACTCCAACCTGAGCCAACGTCTGATCCTCGCTGTGACTTCAGATGCTTGAGATATTGGTTCAGATCTGCGGGTGTACCTTCTGTGTCCTCGGCCTGAAGCCCAATTCGAGCTTGTGTTCTCAGACTTCTGTCCTCACACTCCTGGCCCAGAAGCCCTCATGTTTGGCAATTCCGGACCCACAATGCAGCACTCTGCCTGCCCTCTAGAAAAAAATATCTTTCCTAATGAGCAGCCCAGGCTCCTCAAATGAGAATAAATCTACACGGCACTCGACGGTACCCAAATTATATAGTCTAACTAGGGCACTAATACACTGTCTGACACAACCTGAAGCTGAGCCTCCTGACCAAGACCCAGCAGCTGACCGCACAGTGAGCACATCAGTCCCGCCAAGGCCTAGGTCGTCATCTCTTCCCAACTGCGGTTTTCAGGCTTCAGAACCTAGACCTTATCTCCAACCACTGCCCAGGGTTGAAAATGATGCAGAAATCAGAACTCCTTCCCCATGGCAAGAGACCTTCTGATTGGCATCTTGTCCAGAGTTCAGTGTAGTTTAAACCAGTGTAGCCCATGAGCACCCGGCCATGCTCGCGGGCCACATTGGTCACAAACACACATTGTGACTCTCAGCTCAGCCCAGTCCTCAAGTAAGTCCTCTCAGTGGCTGGATGGAGAGACAGCATATTGGGCCTGCCATGCCCATATGCCCCAATTTTTAACCATAGTTTGGGTTGTCCCTTCACTCTTCCCTAGGTCTCTGGTTTGCAATTCCTCTTTGGTGGGGGCACATTAGGTAACAACACTGAGAGGAGACCTCCCATCCCACAGCTTGACGAAAAACAATTGGGACTGGACCAAATCCACAGAGAGGAAAATTCGTCCATGGCCCCTGAGGACTCCCCACATTCCACGGCCATCGATGATACAAAATCCAGAGACTAAAGGCTGAGCAAGTTCCTCAGAATCACTCTTTCTTCATATCCTGAAGAGTTCTTCTCATGGTTTGTAGATTGGGTTGCTATACCTACGTCCCCAAACCTAACCTGAGTTTGGGTTTTCAGACTTCTGTCCTCAAAGTCCTGGGCCACACACCGTCCAGGCTGGGGCCCCTGGAGCCACACATTAGGAGTGTGCCTGCCCAATCCATGGGAATTCTCCCCATTCCATTGTCCAAAATCTTAAAAATTAAGAGAACTCTCCAAAGACTTCGAGGCCATCCCAATAGTGTAGTTCTCCGGGGACAAACAAGGGAGGTCTGACACCAGTTGAGCATCTACCTCCACACATTCCATCGATGGATATCACCAGAGAATAAGATTGAACCAGACAGGACCCTAGGCCATAATCGGATCCATTGATTTGGTTTACAGGCATGTCTCCTCAAAAGCCAGGATTCCAATACCAGCATAAGGGGTTCCCGAGGCACCCATCAGAACAAATCTCGTCTCCACAAGGAAACTTGTGCATGGGAGCTATGTCAAAAGCTTAGGAGAATACTTCAGGGTCCCGGTGCCACCGCCCCATTCCAAGGCCCCCATGGACACAAACACACATTAGACCCCAAGCTAGGGAAAGTCCATTTCATCTAGGCCACCCCGGTTGCTCCCACAGAGCCATCCGATCTCAAATGTATTGCTAGGAGACAATTGGAATGCGAGGCAGGCTTCCGGCCATCCATCCTCCAATGGTGCGATGGAGTCATTCCATATGGGATGTCCTGGAGCTGTCCAACAGGTCTCAATTGTCCTGCAGAAGGAATCCTTGAAGGGGGCATCCCACAACTCCCAACGTGGGAAAACCTCCATGGCCTTGAGATTCCGCTCCGTTCATGAAGGGTCAGTCATGCAGAGAAACTCCAACCTGAGCCAACGTCTGATCCTCGACGTGACTTCAGATGCTTGAGATATGTGTTCAGATCTGCGGGTGTACCTGCCATGTCCTCGGCCTGAAGCCAAAGTCGAGCTTGTGTTCTCAGACTCCGGTCCTAACACTCCTGGCCCAGAGGCCCTCACTTTTGGCAATTTCGGAACCACAATGCAGCACTCTGCCTGCACTCTAGAAAAAATATTGTGCCTAATGAGCTGCCCAGGCACCGCAAATGAGGATAAACCTACACGGCACTCGACTGTACCAAATTTTATAGTCTAACCTGGGCACTAATGCACTGTCTGACACATCCTAGCCAGAACCTCCTGACCAAAACCCAGGCAGCTGACCGCTCACTGAGCTTATCAGACCCGCCATGGCCTTAGGTCGTCATCTCTTCCTAACTGCTGCTTTTCAGGCTTCAGGACCTAGACGTTATCTCCAACCACTGCCCAGGGTTGAAAATGATGCAGAAATCAGAACACCTTCCCCATGGCAAGAGACCTTGTGATTGGCATGTTGTCCAAATTCCAGTGTAGTTGAAACCAGTGTGGCCCGTGAGCCGCGCCCATGCTCGCGGGCCACATTGGTCACAAACACACATTGTGACCCTCAGCCTGTGCCCAGTTATCAAGTAAGGCCTCAGTTGCTGGATGAAGAGACAGCATATTGGGCCTGCCATGCCCGTAGGCCCCAATTTTTACCATAGTTTGGTTTGTCCCTTCACTCTTCCCCAGGCCTCCTCTTTGGAATTCCTCTTTGGTTCGGACACCTGAGGTAATAAACATGAAAGGAGACCTCCCTTCCCACAGATTGACGAAAAAAATTGGGACTTGGCCAAATCCACAGAGAGGAAGATTCGTCCATGGCCCATGAGGTCTACCAACATTCCACTGCCATCGTTGATACAAAATCCAGAGACAAACGCCTGAGCAATTCCTCAGAATCGCTCTTTCTTCATCAACTGAAGAGTTCTTCTCATGGTTTGTAGATGGGGCCTGCCAAACCTACGTCCCCAAACCTAAGCTGAGTTTGTGTTTTCAGACTTCTGTCCTCAAAGTCCTGGGCCACACAACCTCCAGGCTGGGGCCCCTGGAGCCACACATTAGGACTGTGCCTACCCAATCCATGGGAATTCTGCCCATTCCATTGTCCAAAATCATACGAATTAGGAGAACTCTCCAAAGTCCCCGAGGCCATCCCAATACTGTAGGTCTCCTGGGACAAACAAGGGCGGTCTGACACCAGGTGAGCATCTACCTCCACTCATTCCATAGATGGATATCCCCAGAGAAGAAGATTGAACCAGACAGGCCGTAGGCCATAATCGGATCCATTGCTTTCATTTACAGGCATGTCTCCTCAAAAGTCTGAATTCCAATACCATCATAAGGGGTTTCCTGAGGCACCCATCAGAACAAATCTCGTCTCCAAATTGAAACTTGTGCATGGGAGCTATGTCAAAAGCTTAGGAGAATACTTCAGGGTCCTGGTGCCACCTCCCCATTCCAAGGCCCTCATGGACACAAACACATATTAGGCCCCATCCTCAGGAAAGTCCATTTCAACACAGCCACCAAGGTTTCTCCCGCAGAGCCATCCGATCTCAACTCTCTTGTTGCTAGGAGACAATTGGAATGCGAGGCGGGCTTCCCTGGCATCCATCCTCCAAAGTTGCTCTGGCGTCATTCCATATGGGATGTCCTGGAGCTGCCCAACAGGTCTCTATTATCCCGCAGAAGGAATCCTTGAAGGGGGCATCCCACAACCCAAACGTTGGAAAACCTGCATGGCCTTGAGATTCTGCTCTGTTCATGAAGGGGCAGTCTTGCACAGAAACTCCAATCTGATCCAACGTCTGATCCTTGCCGTGACTTCAGATGCATGAGATATTGGTTCAGATCTGCAGGGGGGTACCTGCCATGCCCTCGGCCTGAAGCCCAAGTGTAGCTTGTGTTCTCAGACTTCTGTCCTCACACTCCTGGCCCAGAAGCCCTCAAGTTTGGCAATTCCGGACCCACAATGCAGCACTCTGCCTGCCCTCTAAAAAAATATCTGGCCTAATGAACAGCCCAGGCACCTCAAATGAGGATAAACCTACACGGCACTCGACTGTACCCAAAATATATAGTCTAACCTGAGCACTAATGCACTGTGTGACACAAATGAGCCCGAATCTCCTGACCAACACCCAGGCGGCTGACCGCACAGAGAGCACTTCAGACCCGCCATGGCCTTTGGTCGTCATCTCTTCCCAAGTGCGGTTTTCATGCTTCGGAACCTAGACCTTATTTCCAACCACTGCCCAGGTTTGAAAATGATGCAGAAATCAGAACTCCTTACCCATGGCAAGAGAGCTTGTGATTGGTATGTTGTCCAAAGTCTAGTGCAGTTGAAACCAGTGTGGCCCATGAGGCCCCGCCCATGCTCCCGGGACACATTGGTCACAAACACAAATTGTGACCCTCAGCCTGAGACCAGTCTTCAAGTAAGGTCTCTCAGTGGCTGATGAAGAGACAGCATATTGGGCCTGCATGCCCCTAGGCCCAAATTTTTAACCATATTTGGGTTGTCCCTTCTCACTTCCCTAGGGCTCTGCTTGGAATTCCTCTTTCTTTGGGACACCTAAGGTAACAAACCTGAAAGGGGACCTCCATCCCACAGCTTGACGAAAAACAATTGGGACCGGTCCAAATCCACAGAGAGGAATATTCGTCCATGTCCCATGATGCCTCCCCATATACCACGGACATCGTTGATACAAAATCCAGAGACAAAAGCCTGAGCAAGCGCCTCAGACTCGCTCTTTCTTCATATCCTGAAGAGTTCTTCTCATGGTTTGTAGATTGGTCCTGCCATACCTACGTCCCCAAACCTAAGCTGAGTTTGTGTTTTCAGACGTCTGTCCTCAAAGTCCTGGGCCACACACCCTCCAGGCTGGGGCCCCTGGAGCCACACATTAGGACTGTGCCTAACAATCCATGAGAATTCTGCCCATTCCATTGTCCAAAATCGAACAAATTAGGAGAAACCTCCAAAGTCCCTGAGGCCATCCCAATTGTGTAGGTCGCCCGGAACAAAGATGGGCTGTCTGACACCAGCTGATAATCTACCACCACTCAGACTATACATGGATGTCCCCAGAGGAGAAGATTGAACCACACAGGACCCTAGGCCATAATAGGATCCAATGCCTTGGTTTACAGGCATGTCTCCTCAAAAGCCTGATTCCAATACGAGCATAGGGGGTTTGCTGAGGCACCTAGCAGAACTCATCTCGTCTCCACAAGGAAACCTGTGCATGGGAGCCATCCAAAGCAAAGGAGAGTACTCAGGGTCCCGGGGCCACCGCCCCATTCCAAGGCCCTCATGGACACAAAAACACATTAGGAACCATCCTCAGGAAAGTCCATTTCAACTCAGCCACCCCGGTTGCTCCCACAGAGCCATCAGCTCTAAACTGTATTGTTGCAAGGAGACAATTGGAATGCGAGGCGCGCTTCCCAGGCATCCATCCTCGAACGGTGCTCTGGAGTCATTCCATATGGGATGTCCTGGAGCTGTCCAACAGGTCTCAATTGTCCCGCAGAAGGAACCTTGAAGGGGGCATCCCACAACTCCCAACGTGGGAAAACTTCAGTGGCCTCAGATTCCGCTCCCTTCATGAAGCGGCCGTCATGCACGGAAACTCCGACCTGAGCCAACGTCTGACCTCGCCCTGACTTCAGATGCATGAGTATTGGTTTAGATCTGCAGGGAGTACCTGCCGTGCCCTCGGCCTGAAACCCAAGTCTAGCTTGTCTTCTCAGACTTCCGTCCTCACACTCCTGCCCTCGAAGCCCTCAAGTTTGGCAATAACGGACCCACAATGCAGCACTCTGCCTGCCCTCTACAAAAAAATTATTGCCTCATGAGCTGCCCAGGCACCTTCAATGAGGATAAACCTCCACAGCATTCGACTTCACCCAAATTATATAGTCTAACCTGGGCACTAATGCACTGTCGGACACAACCTGAGCCCGGACCTCCTGACCAACACCCGGAAAGCAGACCGCACACTGAGTACATAAGACCCGCCATGGCCTTAGGTCATCATCTCTTCCCTACCTCCGTTTTCAGGCCTCAGAACCGAGACATTATCTCCAATCACTGCCCAGGGGTGAGTTTGATGCAGAAATCAGAACAGATCCTTACCCATGGTAAGAAACGTTGTGGTTGGCATGTCGTCCAATGTTCAGTGTAGGAGAAACCAGCATTCACCCTGAGGCCCCGCCCATTCTTGAGTGCGACAAGGGCATATACATGCATTGTGACCCTCAGCATAAGTCCTGTCCTCTAGTAAGTCCTCTCTGTGACTGGACCTTTAGATGTGATAATGGGCTTGATATGTACCTAAGCCCCAATTTTTAACTAGATTTCTGATTGTCCAGTCACCCCCCCCCAGGGCTTTACTCTGGAATCCCTCATTCGGTGGGACACCTGAGGTTAAAAAGAAAACAACATAAAAAAAAAAAAAAACCAGACTTCTTCCATCCCACAGAGTGACCCCAAACGCTTTGGACTGGGCCAAACCACCAGGAAGTACTACTCGTCCATTTCCCATGAAGTCATCCAGAAATTTCACAACCATGAGTGACACGATATCCAGAGACAAAAACTTGAGCAAGAGCCTCACACTCGCCCTTTTCTCAAATCCCGAAAAGTTCTCCTCATGGTCTGTAGAAAAGTCCTGCCATACCTATGATCTGAAACATAAGCCAAGTTTGTGTTTTCAGACAACTGTCCAAACATCCCTTGCCTACACAACCTACAGGCTCAGGCCCCTGGAGCCAAACCTGAGGACTGTACTTGCCCTCTCCAAGGGAATTGTGTGAGCCTATTCCAATGGCCACATCCCTTCTAATAGGATAAACCTCCACAGTCCCTGATCCATCTCATTATTGGTGGCTTCCCAGGTAAAACAGGGGCAATCTGAGCCCATCTGAACACCTACCTGTAATCAGACCCATAGACAGATGTCCCCAGAGGTAAAAAGGAAAGAACAGGCCCCTAGGCACTAATCATATCCATTGCTTTGGTTTCCAGGCATCTCCCCTCAGAGGCCTGGATTTCAAAACCAGCATATGGCTGTTTCTTGACTCACCCATCAGAAAACATCTCATCTACACATGGGAAATTTGCACGTTGGAGCTGTGTCAAAGCCTCTGTTTAGGAGAACCCTTCTGGGCCCCAGTGCCACCGCTTCATTCCAAGGTCTCCATAGACACAAAAGCACATTAGGACCCATCCATAGGAGAGTCCATTTCAACTCAGCCTCCTCGGTTGCTCCCCCAGATCCAGCAGATCTAACCTGTCTTGTTTCTAGGAGACAATTGGAATGCGAGGTGGGCTACCCAGCCATGCATCCTTAGAACCCTGCTCAGAATCATTGGCCTGGAGCCAAACAACAGGTCTCAATTGTCCTGCAGAAGACACTTTGCAGTTTGGAGCTTCTCACAAATCCCATCGTGGGAAAACCCCCATGGCCTCGTGATGCCGCCCCTTCGTGAAGGGGCCAACAGGGACAGAAACACCAACTTGAGCGATCGTCTGATCCTCGCCCTGACTTCAGATGCACGAGATCTCAATTCAGGTCTGTAGATTGTGCCATTGCTGATACAAAATCCAGAGACAAAAACCTGAGCAAGCGCCTCAGACTCGCACTTTCTTTATATCCTGAAGAGTTCTTCTCATGCTTTGTAGATCGGGCCTGCCATACCTACGTCCCCAAACCTAAGCTGAGTTTGTGTTTTCAGACTTCTGTTTTCAAAGTCCAGGGCCACACACCCTCCAGGCTGGGGCCCCTGGAGCCACACATTAGGACTGTGCCTACCAATCCATGGGAATTCTGCCCATTCCATTGTCCAAAATCGTACAAATTAGGAGAAACCTCCAAAGTCCCTGAGGCCATCCCAATCGTGTAGGTCGCCCGGAACAAACAAGGGCTGTCTGACACCTGCTGATAATCTACCACCACTCAGACTATACATGGATGTCCCCAGAGGAGAAGATTGAACCACACAGGACCCTAGGCCATAATAGGATCCAATGCCTTGGTTTACAGGCATGTCTCCTCAAAAGCCTGATTCCAATAAGAGCATAGGGGTTTTGCTGAGGCACCTAGCAGAACTCATCTCGTCTCCACATGGAAACCTGCGGATGGGAGCCATCCAAAGCATAGGAGAGTACGCAGGGTCCCGGGGCCACCGCCCCATTCCAAGGCCCTCATGGACACAAAAACACATTAGGAACCATCCTCAGGAAAGTCCATTTCAACTCAGCCACCCCGGTTGCTCCCACAGAGCCATCAGATCTAAACTGTCTTGTTGCTAGGAGACAATTGGAATGCGAGGCGGACTTCCCAGGCATCAATCCTCGAACGGTACTCTGGAGTCATTCCATATGGGATGTCCTGGAGCTGTCCAACAGGTCTCAATTGTCCCGCAGAAGGAATCCTTGAAGGGGGCATCCATAAACTCCCAACGTGGGAAAACTTCAGTGGCCTCGAGATTCTGCTTCCTTCATGAAGCGGCCGTCATGCACGGAAACTCCGACCTGACCCAAAGTCTGATCCTCGCCCTGACTTCAGATGCATGAGTATTGGTTCAGATCTGCAGGGAGTACCTGCCGTGCCCTCGGCCTGAAACCCAAGTCTAGCTTGTCTTCTCAGACTTCCGTCCTCACACTCCTGTCCCCGAAGCCCTCAAGTTTGGCAATTCCGGACGCACAATGCAGCACTCTGCCTGCCCTCTAGAAAAAATTATTGCCTCATGAGCTGCCCAGGCACCTTCAATGAGGATAAACCTCCACAGCATTCGACTTCACCCAAATTATATAGTCTAACCAGGGCACTAATGCACTGCCGGACACAACCTGAGCCCGGACCTCCTGACCAACACCTGGAAAGCAGACCGCACACTGAGCACATAAGACCCGCCATGGCCTTAGGTCATCATCTCTTCCCTACCTCAGTTTTCAGGCCTCAGAACCGAGACATTATCTCCAATCACTGCCCAGGGGTGAGTGTGATGCAGAAATCAGAACACCTCCTTACCCATGGTAAGAAGCCTTGTGGTTGGCACGTCGTCCAACGTTCAGTGTAGGAGAAACCAGCATTCACCCTGAGGCCCCGCCCATTCATGAGTGCGACAAGGGCATAAACACGCATTGTGACCCTCAGCATGAGTCCTGTCCTCTAGTAAGTCCTCTCAGTGACTGGACCATTAGATGTGATAATGGGCTTGATATGTCCCTAATCCCCAATTTTTAACCAGATTTCTGATTGTCCAGTCACCCCCCCGCCCAGGGCTCTACTCTGGAATCCCTCATTCGGTGGGACACCTGAGGTTAAAAAGAAAACAACCTCAAAAAAAAAAAAAAAAAGGAATTCTTCCATCCCACAGAGTGACCCCAAATGCTTTGGACTGGTTCAAACCACCAGGAAGTACTACTCGTCCATTTCCCATGAAGTCATCCAGAAATTTCACGACCATGAGTGACACGATATCCAGAGACAACTTGAGCAAGAGCCTCACACTCGCCCTTTTCTCAAATCCCGAAATGTTCTCCTCATGGTCTGTAGATAAGTCCTTCCATACCTATGACCTGAAACATAAGGCAAGTTTGTGTTTTCAGACAACTGTCCAAACAGCCCTGGCCTACACAACCTACAGGCTCAGGCCCCTGGAGCCAAACTGAGGACTGTACTTGCCCTAACCAAGGGAATTGTGTGTGCCTATTCCAATGGCCACATCACTTCTAATAGGATAAACCTCCAAATTCCCTGATCCATGTCATTAGTGGTGGCTTCCCAGGTAAAACAGGGGCAATCTGAGCCCATCTGAGCACCTACCTGTACTCAGACCCATAGACAGATGTCCCCAGAGGTAAAAAGGAAAGAACAGGCCCCTAGGCACTAATCATATCCATTGCTTTGGTTTCCAGGCATCTCTCCTCAGAGGCCTGGATTTCAATACCAGCATATGGCTGTTTCTTGACTCACCCATCAGAGAACATCTCATCTACACATGGGAAACTTGCACGTTGGAGCTGTGTCAAAGCCTCTGTTTAGGAGAACCCTTCTGGGCCCCAGTGCCACCGCTTCATTCCAAGGTCTCCATAGACACAAAAGCACATTAGGACCCATCCATAGGAGAGTCCATTTCAACTCAGCCTCCTCGGTTGATCCCCCAGATCCAGCAGATCTAACCTGTCTTGTTTCTAGGAGATGATTGGAATGCGAGGTGGGCTACCCAGCCATGCATCCTTAGAACCCTGCTCAGAATCATTGGCCTGGAGCCAAACAACAGGTGTCAATTGTCCTGCAGAAGACACTTTGCAGTTTGGAGCTTCTCACAAATCCCATCGTGGGAAAACTCCCATGGCCTCGTGATGCCGCCCCTTCGTGAAGGGGCCATCAGGGACAGAAACACCAACTTGAGCGATCGTCTGATCCTCGCCCTGACTTCAGATGCACGAGATCTCGATTCAGGTCTGTAGATTGTGCCATCGCTGATACAAAATCCAGAGACAAAAACCTGAGCAAGCGCCTCAGACTCGCGCTTTCTTCATATCCTGAAGAGTTCTTCTCATGGTTTGTAGATCGGATCTGCCATACCAACGTCCCAAAACCTAAGCTGAGTTTGTGTTTTCAGACTTCTGTTTTCAAAGTCCAGGGCCACACACCCTCCAGGCTGGGGCCCCTGGAGCCACACATTAGGACTGTGCCTACCAATCCATGGGAATTCTGCCCATTTCATTGTCCAAAATCGTACAAATTAGGAGAAACCTCCAAAGTCCCTGAGGCCATCCCAATCGTGTAGGTCGCCCGGAACAAACAAGGGCTGTCTGACACCAGCTGATAATCTACCTCCACTCATACCATAAATGGATGTCCCCAGAGGAGAAGATTGAACCAGACAGGACCCTAGGCCATAATAGGATCCATTGCCTTGGTTTACAGGCATGTCTCCTCAAAAGCCTGATTCCAATACGAGCATAGGGGTTTTGCTGAGGCACCCAGCAGAACTCATCTCGTCTCCACAAGGAAACCTGTGCATGGGAGCCATGTCCAAAGCATAGGAGAGTACTTCAGGGTCCCGGTGCCACCGCCCCATTCCAAGGCCCTCATGGACACAAAAACACATTAGGACCCATCCTCAGGGGAGTCCATTTCAACTCAGCCACCCCGGTCGCTCCCGCAGAGCCATCAGATCTAAACTGTCTTGTTGCTAGGAGACAATTGGAATGCGAGGCGGGCTTCCCAAGCATCCATCATCGAACGGTGCTCTGGAGTCATTCCATATGGGATGTCCTGGAGCTGTCCAACAGGTCTCAATTGTCCCGCAGAAGGAATCCTTGAAGGGGGCATCCCACAACTCCCAACGTGGGAAAACTTCAGTGGCCTCGAGATTCCGCTCCCTTCATGAAGCGGCCGTCATGCACGGAAACTCCGACCTGAGCCAACGTCTGATCCTCGCCCTGACTTCAGATGCATGAGTATTGGTTCAGATCTGCAGGGAGTACCTGCCGTGCCCTCGGCCTGAAATCCAGTCTAGCTTGTCTTCTCAGACTTCCGTCCTCACACTCCTCACACGTCCTTCACTCCTCACACTCCCCGAAGCCCTCAAGTTTGGCAATTCCGGACCCAAAATGCAGCACTCTGCCTGCCCTCTAGAAAAAAATTATTGCCTCATGAGCTGCCCAGGCACCTTCAATGAGGATAAACCTCCACAGCACTCGACTTCACCCAAATTATATAGTCTAACCTGGGCACTAATGCACTGTCGGACACAACCTGAGCCCGGACCTCCTGACCAACACCCGGAAAGCAGACCGCACACTGAGCACATAAGACCCGCCATGGCCTTAGGTCATCATCTCTTCCCTACCTCAGTTTTCAGGCCTCAGAACCGAGACATTATCTCCAATCACTGCCCAGGGGTGAGTGTGATGCAGAAATCAGAACACCTCCTTACCCATGGTAAGAAGCCTTGTGGTTGGCACGTCGTCCAAAGTTCAGTGTAGGAGAAACCAGCATTCACCCTGAAGCCCCGCCCATTCATGAGTGCGACAAGGGCATAAACACGCATTGTGACCCTCAGCATGAGTCCTGTCCTCTAGTAAGTCCTCTCAGTGACTGGACCATTAGATGTGATAATGGGCTTGATATGTCCCTAATCCCCAATTTTTAACCAGATTTCTGATTGTCCAGTCACCCCCCCGCCCAGGGCTCTACTCTGGAATCCCTCATTCGGTGGGACACCTGAGGTTAAAAAGAAAACAACCTCAAAAAAAAAAAAAAAAACGGAATTCTTCCATCCCACAGAGTGACCCCAAATGCTTTGGACTGGTTCAAACCACCAGGAAGTACTACTCGTCCATTTCCCATGAAGTCATCCAGAAATTTCACGACCATGAGTGACACGATATCCAGAGACAACTTGAGCAAGAGCCTCACACTCGCCCTTTTCTCAAATCCCGAAATGTTCTCCTCATGGTCTGTAGATAAGTCCTTCCATACCTATGACCTGAAACATAAGGCAAGTTTGTGTTTTCAGACAACTGTCCAAACAGCCCTGGCCTACACAACCTACAGGCTCAGCCCCTGGAGCCAAACCTGAGGACTGTACTTGCCCTAACCAAGGGAATTGTGTGTGCCTATTCCAATGGCCACATCACTTCTAATAGGATAAACCTCCAAATTCCCTGATCCATGTCATTAGTGGTGGCTTCCCAGGTAAAACAGGGGCAATCTGAGCCCATCTGAGCACCTACATGTACTCAGACCCATAGACAGATGTCCCCAGAGGTAAAAAGGAAAGAACAGGCCCCTAGGCACTAATCATATCCATTGCTTTGGTTTCCAGGCATCTCTCCTCAGAGGCCTGGATTTCAATACCAGCATATGGCTGTTTCTTGACTCACCCATCAGAGAACATCTCATCTACACATGGGAAACTTGCACGTTGGAGCTGTGTCAAAGCCTCTATTTAGGAGAACCCTTCTGGGCCCCAGTGCCACCGCTTCATTCCAAGGTCTCCATAGACACAAAAGCACATTAGGACCCATCCATAGGAGAGTCCATTTCAACTCAGCCTCCTCGGTTGCTCCCCCAGATCCAGCAGATCTAACCTGTCTTGTTTCTAGGAGACGATTGGAATGCGAGGTGGGCTACCCAGCCATGCATCCTTAGAACCCTGCTCAGAATCATTGGCCTGGAGCCAAACAACAGGTGTCAATTGTCCTGCAGAAGACACTTTGCAGTTTGGAGCTTCTCACAAATCCCATCGTGGGAAAACTCCCATGGCCTCGTGATGCCGCCCCTTCGTGAAGGGGCCAACAGGGACAGAAACACCAACTTGAGCGATCGTCTGATCCTCGCCCTGACTTCAGATGCACGAGATCTCGATTCAGGTCTGTAGATTGTGCCATCGCTGATACAAAATCCAGAGACAAAAACCTGAGCAAGCGCCTCAGACTCGCACTTTCTTCATATCCTGAAGAGTTCTTCTCATGGTTTGTAGATCGGATCTGCCATACCAACGTCCCAAAACCTAAGCTGAGTTTGTGTTTTCAGACTTCTGTTTTCAAAGTCCAGGGCCACACACCCTCCAGGCTGGGGCCCCTGGAGCCACACATTAGGACTGTGCCTACCAATCCATGGGAATTCTGCCCATTTCATTGTCCAAAATCGTACAAATTAGGAGAAACCTCCAAAGTCCCTGAGGCCATCCCAATCGTGTAGGTCGCCCGGAACAAACAAGGGCTGTCTGACACCAGCTGATAATCTACCTCCACTCATACCATAAATGGATGTCCCCAGAGGAGAAGATTGAACCAGACAGGACCCTAGGCCATAATAGGATCCATTGCCTTGGTTTACAGGCATGTCTCCTCAAAAGCCTGATTCCAATACGAGCATAGGGGTTTTGCTGAGGCACCCAGCAGAACTCATCTCGTCTCCACAAGGAAACCTGTGCATGGGAGCCATGTCCAAAGCTTAGGAGAGTACTTCAGGGTCCCGGTGCCACCGCCCCATTCCAAGGCCCTCATGGACACAAAAACACATTAGGACCCATCCTCAGGGGAGTCCATTTCAACTCAGCCACCCCGGTTGCTCCCGCAGAGCCATCAGATCTAAACTGTCTTGTTGCTAGGAGACAATTGGAATGCGAGGCGGGCTTCCCAAGCATCCATCATCGAACGGTGCTCTGGAGTCATTCCATATGGGATGTCCTGGAGCTGTCCAACAGGTCTCAATTGTCCCGCAGAAGGAATCCTTGAAGGGGGCATCCCACAACTCCCAACGTGGGAAAACTTCAGTTGCCTCGAGATTCCGCTCCCTTCATGAAGCGGCCGTCATGCACGGAAACTCCGACCTGAGCCAACGTCTGATCCTCGCCCTGACTTCAGATGCATGAGTATTGGTTCAGATCTGCAGGGAGTACCTGCCGTGCCCTCGGCCTGAAATCCAGTCTAGCTTGTCTTCTCAGACTTCCGTCCTCACACTCCTCACACGTCCTTCACTCCTCACACTCCCCGAAGCCCTCAAGTTTGGCAATTCCGGACCCAAAATGCAGCACTCTGCCTGCCCTCTAGAAAAAAATTATTGCCTCATGAGCTGCCCAGGCACCTTCAATGAGGATAAACCTCCACAGCACTCGACTTCACCCAAATTATATAGTCTAACCTGGGCACTAATGCACTGTCGGACACAACCTGAGCCCGGACCTCCTGACCAACACCCGGAAAGCAGACCGCACACTGAGCACATAAGACCCGCCATGGCCTTAGGTCATCATCTCTTCCCTACCTCAGTTTTCAGGCCTCAGAACCGAGACATTATCTCCAATCACTGCCCAGGGGTGAGTGTGATGCAGAAATCAGAACACCTCCTTACCCATGGTAAGAAGCCTTGTGGTTGGCACGTCGTCCAACGTTCAGTGTAGGAGAAACCAGCATTCACCCTGAGGCCCCGCCCATTCATGAGTGCGACAAGGGCATAAACACGCATTGTGACCCTCAGCATGAGTCCTGTCCTCTAGTAAGTCCTCTCAGTGACTGGACCATTAGATGTGATAATGGGCTTGATATGTCCCTAATCCCCAATTTTTAACCAGATTTCTGATTGTCCAGTCACCCCCCCGCCCAGGGCTCTACTCTGGAATCCCTCATTCGGTGGGACACCTGAGGTTAAAAAGAAAACAACCTCAAAAAAAAAAAAAAAACGGAATTCTTCCATCCCACAGAGTGACCCCAAATGCTTTGGACTGGTTCAAACCACCAGGAAGTACTACTCGTCCATTTCCCATGAAGTCATCCAGAAATTTCACGACCATGAGTGACACGATATCCAGAGACAACTTGAGCAAGAGCCTCACACTCGCCCTTTTCTCAAATCCCGAAATGTTCTCCTCATGGTCTGTAGATAAGTCCTTCCATACCTATGACCTGAAACATAAGGCAAGTTTGTGTTTTCAGACAACTGTCCAAACAGCCCTGGCCTACACAACCTACAGGCTCAGCCCCTGGAGCCAAACCTGAGGACTGTACTTGCCCTAACCAAGGGAATTGTGTGTGCCTATTCCAATGGCCACATCACTTCTAATAGGATAAACCTCCAAATTCCCTGATCCATGTCATTAGTGGTGGCTTCCCAGGTAAAACAGGGGCAATCTGAGCCCATCTGAGCACCTACATGTACTCAGACCCATAGACAGATGTCCCCAGAGGTAAAAAGGAAAGAACAGGCCCCTAGGCACTAATCATATCCATTGCTTTGGTTTCCAGGCATCTCTCCTCAGAGGCCTGGATTTCAAAACCAGCATATGGCTGTTTCTTGACTCACCCATCAGAGAACATCTCATCTACACATGGGAAACTTGCACGTTGGAGCTGTGTCAAAGCCTCTGTTTAGGAGAACCCTTCTGGGCCCCAGTGCCACCGCTTCATTCCAAGGTCTCCATAGACACAAAAGCACATTAGGACCCATCCATAGGAGAGTCCATTTCAACTCAGCCTCCTCGGTTGCTCCCCCAGATCCAGCAGATCTAACCTGTCTTGTTTCTAGGAGACGATTGGAATGCGAGGTGGGCTACCCAGCCATGCATCCTTAGAACCCTGCTCAGAATCATTGGCCTGGAGCCAAACAACAGGTGTCAATTGTCCTGCAGAAGACACTTTGCAGTTTGGAGCTTCTCACAAATCCCATCGTGGGAAAACTCCCATGGCCTCGTGATGCCGCCCCTTCGTGAAGGGGCCATCAGGGACAGAAACACCAACTTGAGCGATCGTCTGATCCTCGCCCTGACTTCAGATGCACGAGATCTCGATTCAGGTCTGTAGATTGTGCCATCGCTGATACAAAATCCAGAGACAAAAACCTGAGCAAGCGCCTCAGACTCGCACTTTCTTCATATCCTGAAGAGTTCTTCTCATGGTTTGTAGATCGAATCTGCCATACCAACGTCCCAAAACCTAAGCTGAGTTTGTGTTTTCAGACTTCTGTTTTCAAAGTCCAGGGCCACACACCCTCCAGGCTGGGGCCCCTGGAGCCACACATTAGGACTGTGCCTACCAATCCATGGGAATTCTGCCCATTTCATTGTCCAAAATCGTACAAATTAGGAGAAACCTCCAAAGTCCCTGAGGCCATCCCAATCGTGCAGGGCGCCCGGAACAAACAAGGGCTGTCTGACACCAGCTGATAATCTACCTCCACTCATACCATAAATGGATGTCCCCAGAGGAGAAGATTGAACCAGACAGGACCCTAGGCCATAATAGGATCCATTGCCTTGGTTTACAGGCATGTCTCCTCAAAAGCCTGATTCCAATACGAGCATAGGGGTTTTGCTGAGGCACCCAGCAGAACTCATCTCGTCTCCACAAGGAAACCTGTGCATGGGAGCCATGTCCAAAGCATAGGAGAGTACTTCAGGGTCCCGGTGCCACCGCCCCATTCCAAGGCCCTCATGGACACAAAAACACATTAGGACCCATCCTCAGGGGAGTCCATTTCAACTCAGCCACCCCGGTCGCTCCCGCAGAGCCATCAGATCTAAACTGTCTTGTTGCTAGGAGACAATTGGAATGCGAGGCGGGCTTCCCAAGCATCCATCATCGAACGGTGCTCTGGAGTCATTCCATATGGGATGTCCTGGAGCTGTCCAACAGGTCTCAATTGTCCCGCAGAAGGAATCCTTGAAGGGGGCATCCCACAACTCCCAACGTGGGAAAACTTCAGTGGCCTCGAGATTCCGCTCCCTTCATGAAGCGGCCGTCATGCACGGAAACTCCGACCTGAGCCAACGTCTGATCCTCGCCCTGACTTCAGATGCATGAGTATTGGTTCAGATCTGCAGGGAGTACCTGCCGTGCCCTCGGCCTGAAATCCAGTCTAGCTTGTCTTCTCAGACTTCCGTCCTCACACTCCTCACACGTCCTTCACTCCTCACACTCCCCGAAGCCCTCAAGTTTGGCAATTCCGGACCCAAAATGCAGCACTCTGCCTGCCCTCTAGAAAAAAATTATTGCCTCATGAGCTGCCCAGGCACCTTCAATGAGGATAAACCTCCACAGCACTCGACTTCACCCAAATTATATAGTCTAACCTGGGCACTAATGCACTGTCGGACACAACCTGAGCCCGGACCTCCTGACCAACACCCGGAAAGCAGACCGCACACTGAGCACATAAGACCCGCCATGGCCTTAGGTCATCATCTCTTCCCTACCTCAGTTTTCAGGCCTCAGAACCGAGACATTATCTCCAATCACTGCCCAGGGGTGAGTGTGATGCAGAAATCAGAACACCTCCTTACCCATGGTAAGAAACCTTGTGGTTGGCACGTCGTCCAACGTTCAGTGTAGGAGAAACCAGCATTCACCCTGAGGCCCCGCCCATTCTTGAGTGCGACAAGGGCATAAACACGCATTGTGACCCTCAGCATGAGTCCTGTCCTCTAGTAAGTCCTCTCAGTGACTGGACCATTAGATGTGATAATGGGCTTGATATGTCCCTAAGCCCCAATTTTTAACCAGATTTCTGATTGTCCAGTCACCCCCCCCCCAGGGCTCTACGCTGGAATCCCTCATTCGGTGGGACACCTGAGGTTAAAAAGAAAACAACATCAAAAAAAAAAAAAAAAAAAAACAAAAAACCGGACTTCTTCCATCCCACAGTTGACCCCAAACGCTTTGGACTGGGCCAAACCACCAGGGAGTAAGACTCGTCCATTTCCCATGAAGTCATCCAGAAATTTCACGACCATGAGTGACACGATATCCAGAGACAAAAACTTGAGCAAGAGCCTCACACTCGCCCTTTTCTCAAATCCCGAAAAGTTCTCCTCATGGTCTGTAGATCAGTCCTGCCATACCTATGAACCAAAACATAAGCCGAGTTTGTGTTTTCAGACAACTGTCCAAACAGCCCTGGCCTACACAACCTACAGGCTCAGGCCCCTGGAGCCAAACCTGAGGACTGTACTTGCCCTCTCCAAGGGAATTCTGTGTGCCCATTCCAATGGCCACAACCCTTCTAATAGGATAAACCTCCAAAGTCCCTGATCCATGTCATTAGTGGTGGCTTCCCAGGTAAAACAGGGGCAATCTGAGCCCATCTGAGCACCTACCTGTACTCAGACCCATAGACAGATGTCCCCAGAGGTAAAAAGGAAAGAACAGGCCCCTAGGCACTAATCATATCCATTGCTTTGGTTTCCAGGCATCTCTCCTCAGAGGCCTGGATTTCAAAACCAGCATATGGCTGTTTCTTGACTCACCCATCAGAGAACATCTCATCTACACATGGGAAACTTGCACGTTGGAGCTGTGTCAAAGCCTCTGTTTAGGAGAACCCTTCTGGGCCCCAGTGCCACCGCTTCATTCCAAGGTCTCCATAGACACAAAAGCACATTAGGACCCATCCATAGGAGAGTCCATTTCAACTCAGCCTCCTCGGTTGATCCCCCAGATCCAGCAGATCTAACCTGTCTTGTTTCTAGGAGACAATTGGAATGCGAGGTGGGCTACCCAGCCATGCATCCTTAGAACCCTGCTCAGAATTATTGGCCTGGAGCCAAACAACAGGTCTCCATTGTCCTGCAGAAGACACTTTGCAGTTTGGAGCTTCTCACAAATCCCATCGTGGGAAAACTCCCATGGCCTCGTGATGCCGCCCCTTCGTGAAGGGGCCATCAGGGACAGAAACACCAACTTGAGCGATCGTCTGATCCTCGCCCTGACTTCAGATGCACGAGATCTCGATTCAGGTCTGTAGATTGTGCCATCGCTGATACAAAAATCCAGAGACAAAAACCTGAGCAAGCGCCTCAGACTCGCACTTTCTTCATATCCTGAAGAGTTCTTCTCATGGTTTGTAGATCGGATCTGCCATACCAACGTCCCCAAACCTAAGCTGAGTTTGTGTTTTCAGACTTCTGTTTTCAAAGTCCAGGGCCACACACCCTCCAGGCTGGGGCCCCTGGAGCCACACATTAGGACTGTGCCTACCAATCCATGGGAATTCTGCCCATTCCATTGTCCAAAATCGTACAAATTAGGAGAAACCTCCAAAGTCCCTGAGGCCATCCCAATCGTGCAGGGCGCCCGGAACAAACAAGGGCTGTCTGACACCAGCTGATAATCTACCTCCACTCATACCATAAATGGATGTCCCCAGAGGAGAAGATTGAACCAGACAGGACCCTAGGCCATAATAGGATCCATTGCCTTGGTTTACAGGCATGTCTCCTCAAAAGCCTGATTCCAATACGAGCATAGGGGTTTTGCTGAGGCACCCAGCAGAACTCATCTCGTCTCCACAAGGAAACCTGTGCATGGGAGCCATGTCCAAAGCATAGGAGAGTACTTCAGGGTCCCGGTGCCACCGCCCCATTCCAAGGCCCTCATGGACACAAAAACACATTAGGACCCATCCTCAGGGGAGTCCATTTCAACTCAGCCACCCCGGTCGCTCCCGCAGAGCCATCAGATCTAAACTGTCTTGTTGCTAGGAGACAATTGGAATGCGAGGCGGGCTTCCCAAGCATCCATCATCGAACGGTGCTCTGGAGTCATTCCATATGGGATGTCCTGGAGCTGTCCAACAGGTCTCAATTGTCCCGCAGAAGGAATCCTTGAAGGGGGCATCCCACAACTCCCAACGTGGGAAAACTTCAGTGGCCTCGAGATTCCGCTCCCTTCATGAAGCGGCCGTCATGCACGGAAACTCCGACCTGAGCCAACGTCTGATCCTCGCCCTGACTTCAGATGCATGAGTATTGGTTCAGATCTGCAGGGAGTACCTGCCGTGCCCTCGGCCTGAAATCCAGTCTAGCTTGTCTTCTCAGACTTCCGTCCTCACACTCCTCACACGTCCTTCACTCCTCACACTCCCCGAAGCCCTCAAGTTTGGCAATTCCGGACCCAAAATGCAGCACTCTGCCTGCCCTCTAGAAAAAAATTATTGCCTCATGAGCTGCCCAGGCACCTTCAATGAGGATAAACCTCCACAGCACTCGACTTCACCCAAATTATATAGTCTAACCTGGGCACTAATGCACTGTCGGACACAACCTGAGCCCGGACCTCCTGACCAACACCCGGAAAGCAGACCGCACACTGAGCACATAAGACCCGCCATGGCCTTAGGTCATCATCTCTTCCCTACCTCAGTTTTCAGGCCTCAGAACCGAGACATTATCTCCAATCACTGCCCAGGGGTGAGTGTGATGCAGAAATCAGAACACCTCCTTACCCATGGTAAGAAACCTTGTGGTTGGCACGTCGTCCAACGTTCAGTGTAGGAGAAACCAGCATTCACCCTGAGGCCCCGCCCATTCTTGAGTGCGACAAGGGCATAAACACGCATTGTGACCCTCAGCATGAGTCCTGTCCTCTAGTAAGTCCTCTCAGTGACTGGACCATTAGATGTGATAATGGGCTTGATATGTCCCTAAGCCCCAATTTTTAACCAGATTTCTGATTGTCCAGTCACCCCCCCCCCCCAGGGCTCTACGCTGGAATCCCTCATTCGGTGGGACACCTGAGGTTAAAAAGAAAACAACATCAAAAAAAAAAAAAACAAAAACAAAAAACCGGACTTCTTCCATCCCACAGTTGACCCCAAACGCTTTGGACTGGGCCAAACCACCAGGGAGTAAGACTCGTCCATTTCCCATGAAGTCATCCAGAAATTTCACGACCATGAGTGACACGATATCCAGAGACAAAAACTTGAGCAAGAGCCTCACACTCGCCCTTTTCTCAAATCCCGAAAAGTTCTCCTCATGGTCTGTAGATCAGTCCTGCCATACCTATGAACCAAAACATAAGCCGAGTTTGTGTTTTCAGACAACTGTCCAAACAGCCCTGGCCTACACAACCTACAGGCTCAGGCCCCTGGAGCCAAACCTGAGGACTGTACTTGCCCTCTCCAAGGGAATTCTGTGTGCCCATTCCAATGGCCACAACCCTTCTAATAGGATAAACCTCCAAAGTCCCTGATCCATGTCATTAGTGGTGGCTTCCCAGGTAAAACAGGGGCAATCTGAGCCCATCTGAGCACCTACCTGTACTCAGACCCATAGACAGATGTCCCCAGAGGTAAAAAGGAAAGAACAGGCCCCTAGGCACTAATCATATCCATTGCTTTGGTTTCCAGGCATCTCTCCTCAGAGGCCTGGATTTCAAAACCAGCATATGGCTGTTTCTTGACTCACCCATCAGAGAACATCTCATCTACACATGGGAAACTTGCACGTTGGAGCTGTGTCAAAGCCTCTGTTTAGGAGAACCCTTCTGGGCCCCAGTGCCACCGCTTCATTCCAAGGTCTCCATAGACACAAAAGCACATTAGGACCCATCCATAGGAGAGTCCATTTCAACTCAGCCTCCTCGGTTGATCCCCCAGATCCAGCAGATCTAACCTGTCTTGTTTCTAGGAGACAATTGGAATGCGAGGTGGGCTACCCAGCCATGCATCCTTAGAACCCTGCTCAGAATTATTGGCCTGGAGCCAAACAACAGGTCTCCATTGTCCTGCAGAAGACACTTTGCAGTTTGGAGCTTCTCACAAATCCCATCGTGGGAAAACTCCCATGGCCTCGTGATGCCGCCCCTTCGTGAAGGGGCCATCAGGGACAGAAACACCAACTTGAGCGATCGTCTGATCCTCGCCCTGACTTCAGATGCACGAGATCTCGATTCAGGTCTGTAGATTGTGCCATCGCTGATACAAAAATCCAGAGACAAAAACCTGAGCAAGCGCCTCAGACTCGCACTTTCTTCATATCCTGAAGAGTTCTTCTCATGGTTTGTAGATCGGATCTGCCATACCAACGTCCCCAAACCTAAGCTGAGTTTGTGTTTTCAGACTTCTGTTTTCAAAGTCCAGGGCCACACACCCTCCAGGCTGGGGCCCCTGGAGCCACACATTAGGACTGTGCCTACCAATCCATGGGAATTCTGCCCATTCCATTGTCCAAAATCGTACAAATTAGGAGAAACCTCCAAAGTCCCTGAGGCCATCCCAATCGTGCAGGGCGCCCGGAACAAACAAGGGCTGTCTGACACCAGCTGATAATCTACCTCCACTCATACCATAAATGGATGTCCCCAGAGGAGAAGATTGAACCAGACAGGACCCTAGGCCATAATAGGATCCATTGCCTTGGTTTACAGGCATGTCTCCTCAAAAGCCTGATTCCAATACGAGCATAGGGGTTTTGCTGAGGCACCCAGCAGAACTCATCTCGTCTCCACAAGGAAACCTGTGCATGGGAGCCATGTCCAAAGCATAGGAGAGTACTTCAGGGTCCCGGTGCCACCGCCCCATTCCAAGGCCCTCATGGACACAAAAACACATTAGGACCCATCCTCAGGGGAGTCCATTTCAACTCAGCCACCCCGGTCGCTCCCGCAGAGCCATCAGATCTAAACTGTCTTGTTGCTAGGAGACAATTGGAATGCGAGGCGGGCTTCCCAAGCATCCATCATCGAACGGTGCTCTGGAGTCATTCCATATGGGATGTCCTGGAGCTGTCCAACAGGTCTCAATTGTCCCGCAGAAGGAATCCTTGAAGGGGGCATCCCACAACTCCCAACGTGGGAAAACTTCAGTGGCCTCGAGATTCCGCTCCCTTCATGAAGCGGCCGTCATGCACGGAAACTCCGACCTGAGCCAACGTCTGATCCTCGCCCTGACTTCAGATGCATGAGTATTGGTTCAGATCTGCAGGGAGTACCTGCCGTGCCCTCGGCCTGAAATCCAGTCTAGCTTGTCTTCTCAGACTTCCGTCCTCACACTCCTCACACGTCCTTCACTCCTCACACTCCCCGAAGCCCTCAAGTTTGGCAATTCCGGACCCAAAATGCAGCACTCTGCCTGCCCTCTAGAAAAAAATTATTGCCTCATGAGCTGCCCAGGCACCTTCAATGAGGATAAACCTCCACAGCACTCGACTTCACCCAAATTATATAGTCTAACCTGGGCACTAATGCACTGTCGGACACAACCTGAGCCCGGACCTCCTGACCAACACCCGGAAAGCAGACCGCACACTGAGCACATAAGACCCGCCATGGCCTTAGGTCATCATCTCTTCCCTACCTCAGTTTTCAGGCCTCAGAACCGAGACATTATCTCCAATCACTGCCCAGGGGTGAGTGTGATGCAGAAATCAGAACACCTCCTTACCCATGGTAAGAAACCTTGTGGTTGGCACGTCGTCCAACGTTCAGTGTAGGAGAAACCAGCATTCACCCTGAGGCCACGCCCATTCTTGAGTGCGACAAGGGCATAAACACGCATTGTGACCCTCAGCATGAGTCCTGTCCTCTAGTAAGTCCTCTCAGTGACTGGACCATTAGATGTGATAATGGGCTTGATATGTCCCTAAGCCCCAATTTTTAACCAGATTTCTGATTGTCCAGTCACCCCCCCCCCCAGGGCTCTACGCTGGAATCCCTCATTCGGTGGGACACCTGAGGTTAAAAAGAAAACAACATCAAAAAAAAAAAAAACAAAAACAAAAAACCGGACTTCTTCCATCCCACAGTTGACCCCAAACGCTTTGGACTGGGCCAAACCACCAGGGAGTAAGACTCGTCCATTTCCCATGAAGTCATCCAGAAATTTCACGACCATGAGTGACACGATATCCAGAGACAAAAACTTGAGCAAGAGCCTCACACTCGCCCTTTTCTCAAATCCCGAAAAGTTCTCCTCATGGTCTGTAGATCAGTCCTGCCATACCTATGAACCAAAACATAAGCCGAGTTTGTGTTTTCAGACAACTGTCCAAACAGCCCTGGCCTACACAACCTACAGGCTCAGGCCCCTGGAGCCAAACCTGAGGACTGTACTTGCCCTCTCCAAGGGAATTCTGTGTGCCCATTCCAATGGCCACAACCCTTCTAATAGGATAAACCTCCAAAGTCCCTGATCCATGTCATTAGTGGTGGCTTCCCAGGTAAAACAGGGGCAATCTGAGCCCATCTGAGCACCTACCTGTACTCAGACCCATAGACAGATGTCCCCAGAGGTAAAAAGGAAAGAACAGGCCCCTAGGCACTAATCATATCCATTGCTTTGGTTTCCAGGCATCTCTCCTCAGAGGCCTGGATTTCAAAACCAGCATATGGCTGTTTCTTGACTCACCCATCAGAGAACATCTCATCTACACATGGGAAACTTGCACGTTGGAGCTGTGTCAAAGCCTCTGTTTAGGAGAACCCTTCTGGGCCCCAGTGCCACCGCTTCATTCCAAGGTCTCCATAGACACAAAAGCACATTAGGACCCATCCATAGGAGAGTCCATTTCAACTCAGCCTCCTCGGTTGATCCCCCAGATCCAGCAGATCTAACCTGTCTTGTTTCTAGGAGACAATTGGAATGCGAGGTGGGCTACCCAGCCATGCATCCTTAGAACCCTGCTCAGAATTATTGGCCTGGAGCCAAACAACAGGTCTCCATTGTCCTGCAGAAGACACTTTGCAGTTTGGAGCTTCTCACAAATCCCATCGTGGGAAAACTCCCATGGCCTCGTGATGCCGCCCCTTCGTGAAGGGGCCATCAGGGACAGAAACACCAACTTGAGCGATCGTCTGATCCTCGCCCTGACTTCAGATGCACGAGATCTCGATTCAGGTCTGTAGATTGTGCCATCGCTGATACAAAAATCCAGAGACAAAAACCTGAGCAAGCGCCTCAGACTCGCACTTTCTTCATATCCTGAAGAGTTCTTCTCATGGTTTGTAGATCGGATCTGCCATACCAACGTCCCCAAACCTAAGCTGAGTTTGTGTTTTCAGACTTCTGTTTTCAAAGTCCAGGGCCACACACCCTCCAGGCTGGGGCCCCTGGAGCCACACATTAGGACTGTGCCTACCAATCCATGGGAATTCTGCCCATTCCATTGTCCAAAATCGTACAAATTAGGAGAAACCTCCAAAGTCCCTGAGGCCATCCCAATCGTGCAGGGCGCCCGGAACAAACAAGGGCTGTCTGACACCAGCTGATAATCTACCTCCACTCATACCATAAATGGATGTCCCCAGAGGAGAAGATTGAACCAGACAGGACCCTAGGCCATAATAGGATCCATTGCCTTGGTTTACAGGCATGTCTCCTCAAAAGCCTGATTCCAATACGAGCATAGGGGTTTTGCTGAGGCACCCAGCAGAACTCATCTCGTCTCCACAAGGAAACCTGTGCATGGGAGCCATGTCCAAAGCATAGGAGAGTACTTCAGGGTCCCGGTGCCACCGCCCCATTCCAAGGCCCTCATGGACACAAAAACACATTAGGACCCATCCTCAGGGGAGTCCATTTCAACTCAGCCACCCCGGTCGCTCCCGCAGAGCCATCAGATCTAAACTGTCTTGTTGCTAGGAGACAATTGGAATGCGAGGCGGGCTTCCCAAGCATCCATCATCGAACGGTGCTCTGGAGTCATTCCATATGGGATGTCCTGGAGCTGTCCAACAGGTCTCAATTGTCCCGCAGAAGGAATCCTTGAAGGGGGCATCCCACAACTCCCAACGTGGGAAAACTTCAGTGGCCTCGAGATTCCGCTCCCTTCATGAAGCGGCCGTCATGCACGGAAACTCCGACCTGAGCCAACGTCTGATCCTCGCCCTGACTTCAGATGCATGAGTATTGGTTCAGATCTGCAGGGAGTACCTGCCGTGCCCTCGGCCTGAAATCCAGTCTAGCTTGTCTTCTCAGACTTCCGTCCTCACACTCCTCACACGTCCTTCACTCCTCACACTCCCCGAAGCCCTCAAGTTTGGCAATTCCGGACCCAAAATGCAGCACTCTGCCTGCCCTCTAGAAAAAAATTATTGCCTCATGAGCTGCCCAGGCACCTTCAATGAGGATAAACCTCCACAGCACTCGACTTCACCCAAATTATATAGTCTAACCTGGGCACTAATGCACTGTCGGACACAACCTGAGCCCGGACCTCCTGACCAACACCCGGAAAGCAGACCGCACACTGAGCACATAAGACCCGCCATGGCCTTAGGTCATCATCTCTTCCCTACCTCAGTTTTCAGGCCTCAGAACCGAGACATTATCTCCAATCACTGCCCAGGGGTGAGTGTGATGCAGAAATCAGAACACCTCCTTACCCATGGTAAGAAACCTTGTGGTTGGCACGTCGTCCAACGTTCAGTGTAGGAGAAACCAGCATTCACCCTGAGGCCCCGCCCATTCTTGAGTGCGACAAGGGCATAAACACGCATTGTGACCCTCAGCATGAGTCCTGTCCTCTAGTAAGTCCTCTCAGTGACTGGACCATTAGATGTGATAATGGGCTTGATATGTCCCTAAGCCCCAATTTTTAACCAGATTTCTGATTGTCCAGTCACCCCCCCCCCAGGGCTCTACGCTGGAATCCCTCATTCGGTGGGACACCTGAGGTTAAAAAGAAAACAACATCAAAAAAAAAAAAAACAAAAACAAAAAACCGGACTTCTTCCATCCCACAGTTGACCCCAAACGCTTTGGACTGGGCCAAACCACCAGGGAGTAAGACTCGTCCATTTCCCATGAAGTCATCCAGAAATTTCACGACCATGAGTGACACGATATCCAGAGACAAAAACTTGAGCAAGAGCCTCACACTCGCCCTTTTCTCAAATCCCGAAAAGTTCTCCTCATGGTCTGTAGATCAGTCCTGCCATACCTATGAACCAAAACATAAGCCGAGTTTGTGTTTTCAGACAACTGTCCAAACAGCCCTGGCCTACACAACCTACAGGCTCAGGCCCCTGGAGCCAAACCTGAGGACTGTACTTGCCCTCTCCAAGGGAATTCTGTGTGCCCATTCCAATGGCCACAACCCTTCTAATAGGATAAACCTCCAAAGTCCCTGATCCATGTCATTAGTGGTGGCTTCCCAGGTAAAACAGGGGCAATCTGAGCCCATCTGAGCACCTACCTGTACTCAGACCCATAGACAGATGTCCCCAGAGGTAAAAAGGAAAGAACAGGCCCCTAGGCACTAATCATATCCATTGCTTTGGTTTCCAGGCATCTCTCCTCAGAGGCCTGGATTTCAAAACCAGCATATGGCTGTTTCTTGACTCACCCATCAGAGAACATCTCATCTACACATGGGAAACTTGCACGTTGGAGCTGTGTCAAAGCCTCTGTTTAGGAGAACCCTTCTGGGCCCCAGTGCCACCGCTTCATTCCAAGGTCTCCATAGACACAAAAGCACATTAGGACCCATCCATAGGAGAGTCCATTTCAACTCAGCCTCCTCGGTTGATCCCCCAGATCCAGCAGATCTAACCTGTCTTGTTTCTAGGAGACAATTGGAATGCGAGGTGGGCTACCCAGCCATGCATCCTTAGAACCCTGCTCAGAATTATTGGCCTGGAGCCAAACAACAGGTCTCCATTGTCCTGCAGAAGACACTTTGCAGTTTGGAGCTTCTCACAAATCCCATCGTGGGAAAACTCCCATGGCCTCGTGATGCCGCCCCTTCGTGAAGGGGCCATCAGGGACAGAAACACCAACTTGAGCGATCGTCTGATCCTCGCCCTGACTTCAGATGCACGAGATCTCGATTCAGGTCTGTAGATTGTGCCATCGCTGATACAAAAATCCAGAGACAAAAACCTGAGCAAGCGCCTCAGACTCGCACTTTCTTCATATCCTGAAGAGTTCTTCTCATGGTTTGTAGATCGGATCTGCCATACCAACGTCCCCAAACCTAAGCTGAGTTTGTGTTTTCAGACTTCTGTTTTCAAAGTCCAGGGCCACACACCCTCCAGGCTGGGGCCCCTGGAGCCACACATTAGGACTGTGCCTACCAATCCATGGGAATTCTGCCCATTCCATTGTCCAAAATCGTACAAATTAGGAGAAACCTCCAAAGTCCCTGAGGCCATCCCAATCGTGCAGGGCGCCCGGAACAAACAAGGGCTGTCTGACACCAGCTGATAATCTACCTCCACTCATACCATAAATGGATGTCCCCAGAGGAGAAGATTGAACCAGACAGGACCCTAGGCCATAATAGGATCCATTGCCTTGGTTTACAGGCATGTCTCCTCAAAAGCCTGATTCCAATACGAGCATAGGGGTTTTGCTGAGGCACCCAGCAGAACTCATCTCGTCTCCACAAGGAAACCTGTGCATGGGAGCCATGTCCAAAGCATAGGAGAGTACTTCAGGGTCCCGGTGCCACCGCCCCATTCCAAGGCCCTCATGGGCACAAAAACACATTAGGACCCATCCTCAGGGGAGTCCATTTCAACTCAGCCACCCCGGTCGCTCCCGCAGAGCCATCAGATCTAAACTGTCTTGTTGCTAGGAGACAATTGGAATGCGAGGCGGGCTTCCCAAGCATCCATCATCGAACGGTGCTCTGGAGTCATTCCATATGGGATGTCCTGGAGCTGTCCAACAGGTCTCAATTGTCCCGCAGAAGGAATCCTTGAAGGGGGCATCCCACAACTCCCAACGTGGGAAAACTTCAGTGGCCTCGAGATTCCGCTCCCTTCATGAAGCGGCCGTCATGCACGGAAACTCCGACCTGAGCCAACGTCTGATCCTCGCCCTGACTTCAGATGCATGAGTATTGGTTCAGATCTGCAGGGAGTACCTGCCGTGCCCTCGGCCTGAAATCCAGTCTAGCTTGTCTTCTCAGACTTCCGTCCTCACACTCCTCACACGTCCTTCACTCCTCACACTCCCCGAAGCCCTCAAGTTTGGCAATTCCGGACCCAAAATGCAGCACTCTGCCTGCCCTCTAGAAAAAAATTATTGCCTCATGAGCTGCCCAGGCACCTTCAATGAGGATAAACCTCCACAGCACTCGACTTCACCCAAATTATATAGTCTAACCTGGGCACTAATGCACTGTCGGACACAACCTGAGCCCGGACCTCCTGACCAACACCCGGAAAGCAGACCGCACACTGAGCACATAAGACCCGCCATGGCCTTAGGTCATCATCTCTTCCCTACCTCAGTTTTCAGGCCTCAGAACCGAGACATTATCTCCAATCACTGCCCAGGGGTGAGTGTGATGCAGAAATCAGAACACCTCCTTACCCATGGTAAGAAACCTTGTGGTTGGCACATCGTCCAACGTTCAGTGTAGGAGAAACCAGCATTCACCCTGAGGCCACGCCCATTCTTGAGTGCGACAAGGGCATAAACACGCATTGTGACCCTCAGCATGAGTCCTGTCCTCTAGTAAGTCCTCTCAGTGACTGGACCATTAGATGTGATAATGGGCTTGATATGTCCCTAAGCCCCAATTTTTAACCAGATTTCTGATTGTCCAGTCACCCCCCCCCCCAGGGCTCTACGCTGGAATCCCTCATTCGGTGGGACACCTGAGGTTAAAAAGAAAACAACATCAAAAAAAACAAAAAACAAAAAACCGGACTTCTTCCATCCCACAGTTGACCCCAAACGCTTTGGACTGGGCCAAACCACCAGGGAGTAAGACTCGTCCATTTCCCATGAAGTCATCCAGAAATTTCACGACCATGAGTGACACGATATCCAGAGACAAAAACTTGAGCAAGAGCCTCACACTCGCCCTTTTCTCAAATCCCGAAAAGTTCTCCTCATGGTCTGTAGATAAGTCCTGCCATACCTATGACCTGAAACATAAGCCATGTTTGTGTTTTCAGACAACTGTCCAAACAGCCCTGGCCTACACAACCTACAGGCTCAGGCCCCTGGAGCCAAACCTGAGGACTGTACTTGCCCTCTCCAAGGGAATTCTGTGTGCCCATTCCAATGGCCACAACCCTTCTAATAGGATAAACCTCCAAAGTCCCTGATCCATCTCATTAGTGGTGGCTTCCCAGGTAAAACAGGGGCAATCTGAGCCCATCTGAGCACCTACCTGTACTCAGACCCATAGACAGATGTCCCCAGAGGTAAAAAGGAAAGAACAGGCCCCTAGGCACTAATCATATCCATTGCTTTGGTTTCCAGGCATCTCTCCTCAGAGGCCTGGATTTCAAAACCAGCATATGGCTGTTTCTTGACTCACCCATCAGAGAACATCTCATCTACACATGGGAAACTTGCACGTTGGAGCTGTGTCAAAGCCTCTGTTTAGGAGAACCCTTCTGGGCCCCAGTGCCACCGCTTCATTCCAAGGTCTCCATAGACACAAAAGCACATTAGGACCCATCCATAGGAGAGTCCATTTCAACTCAGCCTCCTCGGTTGATCCCCCAGATCCAGCAGATCTAACCTGTCTTGTTTCTAGGAGACAATTGGAATGCGAGGTGGGCTACCCAGCCATGCATCCTTAGAACCCTGCTCAGAATTATTGGCCTGGAGCCAAACAACAGGTCTCCATTGTCCTGCAGAAGACACTTTGCAGTTTGGAGCTTCTCACAAATCCCATCGTGGGAAAACTCCCATGGCCTCGTGATGCCGCCCCTTCGTGAAGGGGCCATCAGGGACAGAAACACCAACTTGAGCGATCGTCTGATCCTCGCCCTGACTTCAGATGCACGAGATCTCGATTCAGGTCTGTAGATTGTGCCATCGCTGATACAAAAATCCAGAGACAAAAACCTGAGCAAGCGCCTCAGACTCGCACTTTCTTCATATCCTGAAGAGTTCTTCTCATGGTTTGTAGATCGGATCTGCCATACCAACGTCCCCAAACCTAAGCTGAGTTTGTGTTTTCAGACTTCTGTTTTCAAAGTCCAGGGCCACACACCCTCCAGGCTGGGGCCCCTGGAGCCACACATTAGGACTGTGCCTACCAATCCATGGGAATTCTGCCCATTCCATTGTCCAAAATCGTACAAATTAGGAGAAACCTCCAAAGTCCCTGAGGCCATCCCAATCGTGCAGGGCGCCCGGAACAAACAAGGGCTGTCTGACACCAGCTGATAATCTACCTCCACTCATACCATAAATGGATGTCCCCAGAGGAGAAGATTGAACCAGACAGGACCCTAGGCCATAATAGGATCCATTGCCTTGGTTTACAGGCATGTCTCCTCAAAAGCCTGATTCCAATACGAGCATAGGGGTTTTGCTGAGGCACCCAGCAGAACTCATCTCGTCTCCACAAGGAAACCTGTGCATGGGAGCCATGTCCAAAGCATAGGAGAGTACTTCAGGGTCCCGGTGCCACCGCCCCATTCCAAGGCCCTCATGGACACAAAAACACATTAGGACCCATCCTCAGGGGAGTCCATTTCAACTCAGCCACCCCGGTCGCTCCCGCAGAGCCATCAGATCTAAACTGTCTTGTTGCTAGGAGACAATTGGAATGCGAGGCGGGCTTCCCAAGCATCCATCATCGAACGGTGCTCTGGAGTCATTCCATATGGGATGTCCTGGAGCTGTCCAACAGGTCTCAATTGTCCCGCAGAAGGAATCCTTGAAGGGGGCATCCCACAACTCCCAACGTGGGAAAACTTCAGTGGCCTCGAGATTCCGCTCCCTTCATGAAGCGGCCGTCATGCACGGAAACTCCGACCTGAGCCAACGTCTGATCCTCGCCCTGACTTCAGATGCATGAGTATTGGTTCAGATCTGCAGGGAGTACCTGCCGTGCCCTCGGCCTGAAATCCAGTCTAGCTTGTCTTCTCAGACTTCCGTCCTCACACTCCTCACACGTCCTTCACTCCTCACACTCCCCGAAGCCCTCAAGTTTGGCAATTCCGGACCCAAAATGCAGCACTCTGCCTGCCCTCTAGAAAAAAATTATTGCCTCATGAGCTGCCCAGGCACCTTCAATGAGGATAAACCTCCACAGCACTCGACTTCACCCAAATTATATAGTCTAACCTGGGCACTAATGCACTGTCGGACACAACCTGAGCCCGGACCTCCTGACCAACACCCGGAAAGCAGACCGCACACTGAGCACATAAGACCCGCCATGGCCTTAGGTCATCATCTCTTCCCTACCTCAGTTTTCAGGCCTCAGAACCGAGACATTATCTCCAATCACTGCCCAGGGGTGAGTGTGATGCAGAAATCAGAACACCTCCTTACCCATGGTAAGAAACCTTGTGGTTGGCACATCGTCCAACGTTCAGTGTAGGAGAAACCAGCATTCACCCTGAGGCCACGCCCATTCTTGAGTGCGACAAGGGCATAAACACGCATTGTGACCCTCAGCATGAGTCCTGTCCTCTAGTAAGTCCTCTCAGTGACTGGACCATTAGATGTGATAATGGGCTTGATATGTCCCTAAGCCCCAATTTTTAACCAGATTTCTGATTGTCCAGTCACCCCCCCCCCAGGGCTCTACGCTGGAATCCCTCATTCGGTGGGACACCTGAGGTTAAAAAGAAAACAACATCAAAAAAAACAAAAAACAAAAAACCGGACTTCTTCCATCCCACAGTTGACCCCAAACGCTTTGGACTGGGCCAAACCACCAGGGAGTAAGACTCGTCCATTTCCCATGAAGTCATCCAGAAATTTCACGACCATGAGTGACACGATATCCAGAGACAAAAACTTGAGCAAGAGCCTCACACTCGCCCTTTTCTCAAATCCCGAAAAGTTCTCCTCATGGTCTGTAGATAAGTCCTGCCATACCTATGACCTGAAACATAAGCCATGTTTGTGTTTTCAGACAACTGTCCAAACAGCCCTGGCCTACACAACCTACAGGCTCAGGCCCCTGGAGCCAAACCTGAGGACTGTACTTGCCCTCTCCAAGGGAATTCTGTGTGCCCATTCCAATGGCCACAACCCTTCTAATAGGATAAACCTCCAAAGTCCCTGATCCATCTCATTAGTGGTGGCTTCCCAGGTAAAACAGGGGCAATCTGAGCCCATCTGAGCACCTACCTGTACTCAGACCCATAGACAGATGTCCCCAGAGGTAAAAAGGAAAGAACAGGCCCCTAGGCACTAATCATATCCATTGCTTTGGTTTCCAGGCATCTCTCCTCAGAGGCCTGGATTTCAAAACCAGCATATGGCTGTTTCTTGACTCACCCATCAGAGAACATCTCATCTACACATGGGAAACTTGCACGTTGGAGCTGTGTCAAAGCCTCTGTTTAGGAGAACCCTTCTGGGCCCCAGTGCCACCGCTTCATTCCAAGGTCTCCATAGACACAAAAGCACATTAGGACCCATCCATAGGAGAGTCCATTTCAACTCAGCCTCCTCGGTTGATCCCCCAGATCCAGCAGATCTAACCTGTCTTGTTTCTAGGAGACAATTGGAATGCGAGGTGGGCTACCCAGCCATGCATCCTTAGAACCCTGCTCAGAATTATTGGCCTGGAGCCAAACAACAGGTCTCCATTGTCCTGCAGAAGACACTTTGCAGTTTGGAGCTTCTCACAAATCCCATCGTGGGAAAACTCCCATGGCCTCGTGATGCCGCCCCTTCGTGAAGGGGCCATCAGGGACAGAAACACCAACTTGAGCGATCGTCTGATCCTCGCCCTGACTTCAGATGCACGAGATCTCGATTCAGGTCTGTAGATTGTGCCATCGCTGATACAAAAATCCAGAGACAAAAACCTGAGCAAGCGCCTCAGACTCGCACTTTCTTCATATCCTGAAGAGTTCTTCTCATGGTTTGTAGATCGGATCTGCCATACCAACGTCCCCAAACCTAAGCTGAGTTTGTGTTTTCAGACTTCTGTTTTCAAAGTCCAGGGCCACACACCCTCCAGGCTGGGGCCCCTGGAGCCACACATTAGGACTGTGCCTACCAATCCATGGGAATTCTGCCCATTCCATTGTCCAAAATCGTACAAATTAGGAGAAACCTCCAAAGTCCCTGAGGCCATCCCAATCGTGCAGGGCGCCCGGAACAAACAAGGGCTGTCTGACACCAGCTGATAATCTACCTCCACTCATACCATAAATGGATGTCCCCAGAGGAGAAGATTGAACCAGACAGGACCCTAGGCCATAATAGGATCCATTGCCTTGGTTTACAGGCATGTCTCCTCAAAAGCCTGATTCCAATACGAGCATAGGGGTTTTGCTGAGGCACCCAGCAGAACTCATCTCGTCTCCACAAGGAAACCTGTGCATGGGAGCCATGTCCAAAGCATAGGAGAGTACTTCAGGGTCCCGGTGCCACCGCCCCATTCCAAGGCCCTCATGGACACAAAAACACATTAGGACCCATCCTCAGGGGAGTCCATTTCAACTCAGCCACCCCGGTCGCTCCCGCAGAGCCATCAGATCTAAACTGTCTTGTTGCTAGGAGACAATTGGAATGCGAGGCGGGCTTCCCAAGCATCCATCATCGAACGGTGCTCTGGAGTCATTCCATATGGGATGTCCTGGAGCTGTCCAACAGGTCTCAATTGTCCCGCAGAAGGAATCCTTGAAGGGGGCATCCCACAACTCCCAACGTGGGAAAACTTCAGTGGCCTCGAGATTCCGCTCCCTTCATGAAGCAGCCGTCATGCACGGAAACTCCGACCTGAGCCAACGTCTGATCCTCGCCCTGACTTCAGATGCATGAGTATTGGTTCAGATCTGCAGGGAGTACCTGCCGTGCCCTCGGCCTGAAATCCAGTCTAGCTTGTCTTCTCAGACTTCCGTCCTCACACTCCTCACACGTCCTTCACTCCTCACACTCCCCGAAGCCCTCAAGTTTGGCAATTCCGGACCCAAAATGCAGCACTCTGCCTGCCCTCTAGAAAAAAATTATTGCCTCATGAGCTGCCCAGGCACCTTCAATGAGGATAAACCTCCACAGCACTCGACTTCACCCAAATTATATAGTCTAACCTGGGCACTAATGCACTGTCGGACACAACCTGAGCCCGGACCTCCTGACCAACACCCGGAAAGCAGACCGCACACTGAGCACATAAGACCCGCCATGGCCTTAGGTCATCATCTCTTCCCTACCTCAGTTTTCAGGCCTCAGAACCGAGACATTATCTCCAATCACTGCCCAGGGGTGAGTGTGATGCAGAAATCAGAACACCTCCTTACCCATGGTAAGAAACCTTGTGGTTGGCACGTCGTCCAACGTTCAGTGTAGGAGAAACCAGCATTCACCCTGAGGCCACGCCCATTCTTGAGTGCGACAAGGGCATAAACACGCATTGTGACCCTCAGCATGAGTCCTGTCCTCTAGTAAGTCCTCTCAGTGACTGGACCATTAGATGTGATAATGGGCTTGATATGTCCCTAAGCCCCAATTTTTAACCAGATTTCTGATTGTCCTGTCACCCCCCCCCCCCAGGGCTCTACGCTGGAATCCCTCATTCGGTGGGACACCTGAGGTTAAAAAGAAAACAACATCAAAAAAAACAAAAAACAAAAAACCGGACTTCTTCCATCCCACAGTTGACCCCAAACGCTTTGGACTGGGCCAAACCACCAGGGAGTAAGACTCGTCCATTTCCCATGAAGTCATCCAGAAATTTCACGACCATGAGTGACACGATATCCAGAGACAAAAACTTGAGCAAGAGCCTCACACTCGCCCTTTTCTCAAATCCCGAAAAGTTCTCCTCATGGTCTGTAGATAAGTCCTGCCATACCTATGACCTGAAACATAAGCCATGTTTGTGTTTTCAGACAACTGTCCAAACAGCCCTGGCCTACACAACCTACAGGCTCAGGCCCCTGGAGCCAAACCTGAGGACTGTACTTGCCCTCTCCAAGGGAATTCTGTGTGCCCATTCCAATGGCCACAACCCTTCTAATAGGATAAACCTCCAAAATCCCTGATCCATCTCATTAGTGGTGGCTTCCCAGGTAAAACAGGGGCAATCTGAGCCCATCTGAGCACCTACCTGTACTCAGACCCATAGACAGATGTCCCCAGAGGTAAAAAGGAAAGAACAGGCCCCTAGGCACTAATCATATCCATTGCTTTGGTTTCCAGGCATCTCTCCTCAGAGGCCTGGATTTCAAAACCAGCATATGGCTGTTTCTTGACTCACCCATCAGAGAACATCTCATCTACACATGGGAAACTTGCACGTTGGAGCTGTGTCAAAGCCTCTGTTTAGGAGAACCCTTCTGGGCCCCAGTGCCACCGCTTCATTCCAAGGTCTCCATAGACACAAAAGCACATTAGGACCCATCCATAGGAGAGTCCATTTCAACTCAGCCACCTCGGTTGATCCCCCAGATCCAGCAGATCTAACCTGTCTTGTTTCTAGGAGACAATTGGAATGCGAGGTGGGCTACCCAGCCATGCATCCTTAGAACCCTGCTCAGAATTATTGGCCTGGAGCCAAACAACAGGTCTCCATTGTCCTGCAGAAGACACTTTGCAGTTTGGAGCTTCTCACAAATCCCATCGTGGGAAAACTCCCATGGCCTCGTGATGCCGCCCCTTCGTGAAGGGGCCATCAGGGACAGAAACACCAACTTGAGCGATCGTCTGATCCTCGCCCTGACTTCAGATGCACGAGATCTCGATTCAGGTCTGTAGATTGTGCCATCGCTGATACAAAAATCCAGAGACAAAAACCTGAGCAAGCGCCTCAGACTCGCACTTTCTTCATATCCTGAAGAGTTCTTCTCATGGTTTGTAGATCGGATCTGCCATACCAACGTCCCCAAACCTAAGCTGAGTTTGTGTTTTCAGACTTCTGTTTTCAAAGTCCAGGGCCACACACCCTCCAGGCTGGGGCCCCTGGAGCCACACATTAGGACTGTGCCTACCAATCCATGGGAATTCTGCCCATTCCATTGTCCAAAATCGTACAAATTAGGAGAAACCTCCAAAGTCCCTGAGGCCATCCCAATCGTGCAGGGCGCCCGGAACAAACAAGGGCTGTCTGACACCAGCTGATAATCTACCTCCACTCATACCATAAATGGATGTCCCCAGAGGAGAAGATTGAACCAGACAGGACCCTAGGCCATAATAGGATCCATTGCCTTGGTTTACAGGCATGTCTCCTCAAAAGCCTGATTCCAATACGAGCATAGGGGTTTTGCTGAGGCACCCAGCAGAACTCATCTCGTCTCCACAAGGAAACCTGTGCATGGGAGCCATGTCCAAAGCATAGGAGAGTACTTCAGGGTCCCGGTGCCACCGCCCCATTCCAAGGCCCTCATGGACACAAAAACACATTAGGACCCATCCTCAGGGGAGTCCATTTCAACTCAGCCACCCCGGTCGCTCCCGCAGAGCCATCAGATCTAAACTGTCTTGTTGCTAGGAGACAATTGGAATGCGAGGCGGGCTTCCCAAGCATCCATCATCGAACGGTGCTCTGGAGTCATTCCATATGGGATGTCCTGGAGCTGTCCAACAGGTCTCAATTGTCCCGCAGAAGGAATCCTTGAAGGGGGCATCCCACAACTCCCAACGTGGGAAAACTTCAGTGGCCTCGAGATTCCGCTCCCTTCATGAAGCGGCCGTCATGCACGGAAACTCCGACCTGAGCCAACGTCTGATCCTCGCCCTGACTTCAGATGCATGAGTATTGGTTCAGATCTGCAGGGAGTACCTGCCGTGCCCTCGGCCTGAAATCCAGTCTAGCTTGTCTTCTCAGACTTCCGTCCTCACACTCCTCACACGTCCTTCACTCCTCACACTCCCCGAAGCCCTCAAGTTTGGCAATTCCGGACCCAAAATGCAGCACTCTGCCTGCCCTCTAGAAAAAAATTATTGCCTCATGAGCTGCCCAGGCACCTTCAATGAGGATAAACCTCCACAGCACTCGACTTCACCCAAATTATATAGTCTAACCTGGGCACTAATGCACTGTCGGACACAACCTGAGCCCGGACCTCCTGACCAACACCCGGAAAGCAGACCGCACACTGAGCACATAAGACCCGCCATGGCCTTAGGTCATCATCTCTTCCCTACCTCAGTTTTCAGGCCTCAGAACCGAGACATTATCTCCAATCACTGCCCAGGGGTGAGTGTGATGCAGAAATCAGAACACCTCCTTACCCATGGTAAGAAACCTTGTGGTTGGCACGTCGTCCAACGTTCAGTGTAGGAGAAACCAGCATTCACCCTGAGGCCCCGCCCATTCTTGAGTGCGACAAGGGCATAAACACGCATTGTGACCCTCAGCATGAGTCCTGTCCTCTAGTAAGTCCTCTCAGTGACTGGACCATTAGATGTGATAATGGGCTTGATATGTCCCTAAGCCCCAATTTTTAACCAGATTTCTGATTGTCCAGTCACCCCCCCCCCAGGGCTCTACGCTGGAATCCCTCATTCGGTGGGACACCTGAGGTTAAAAAGAAAACAACATCAAAAAAAAAAAAACAAAAACAAAAAACCGGACTTCTTCCATCCCACAGTTGACCCCAAACGCTTTGGACTGGGCCAAACCACCAGGGAGTAAGACTCGTCCATTTCCCATGAAGTCATCCAGAAATTTCACGACCATGAGTGACACGATATCCAGAGACAAAAACTTGAGCAAGAGCCTCACACTCGCCCTTTTCTCAAATCCCGAAAAGTTCTCCTCATGGTCTGTAGATCAGTCCTGCCATACCTATGAACCAAAACATAAGCCGAGTTTGTGTTTTCAGACAACTGTCCAAACAGCCCTGGCCTACACAACCTACAGGCTCAGGCCCCTGGAGCCAAACCTGAGGACTGTACTTGCCCTCTCCAAGGGAATTCTGTGTGCCCATTCCAATGGCCACAACCCTTCTAATAGGATAAACCTCCAAAGTCCCTGATCCATGTCATTAGTGGTGGCTTCCCAGGTAAAACAGGGGCAATCTGAGCCCATCTGAGCACCTACCTGTACTCAGACCCATAGACAGATGTCCCCAGAGGTAAAAAGGAAAGAACAGGCCCCTAGGCACTAATCATATCCATTGCTTTGGTTTCCAGGCATCTCTCCTCAGAGGCCTGGATTTCAAAACCAGCATATGGCTGTTTCTTGACTCACCCATCAGAGAACATCTCATCTACACATGGGAAACTTGCACGTTGGAGCTGTGTCAAAGCCTCTGTTTAGGAGAACCCTTCTGGGCCCCAGTGCCACCGCTTCATTCCAAGGTCTCCATAGACACAAAAGCACATTAGGACCCATCCATAGGAGAGTCCATTTCAACTCAGCCTCCTCGGTTGATCCCCCAGATCCAGCAGATCTAACCTGTCTTGTTTCTAGGAGACAATTGGAATGCGAGGTGGGCTACCCAGCCATGCATCCTTAGAACCCTGCTCAGAATTATTGGCCTGGAGCCAAACAACAGGTCTCCATTGTCCTGCAGAAGACACTTTGCAGTTTGGAGCTTCTCACAAATCCCATCGTGGGAAAACTCCCATGGCCTCGTGATGCCGCCCCTTCGTGAAGGGGCCATCAGGGACAGAAACACCAACTTGAGCGATCGTCTGATCCTCGCCCTGACTTCAGATGCACGAGATCTCGATTCAGGTCTGTAGATTGTGCCATCGCTGATACAAAAATCCAGAGACAAAAACCTGAGCAAGCGCCTCAGACTCGCACTTTCTTCATATCCTGAAGAGTTCTTCTCATGGTTTGTAGATCGGATCTGCCATACCAACGTCCCCAAACCTAAGCTGAGTTTGTGTTTTCAGACTTCTGTTTTCAAAGTCCAGGGCCACACACCCTCCAGGCTGGGGCCCCTGGAGCCACACATTAGGACTGTGCCTACCAATCCATGGGAATTCTGCCCATTCCATTGTCCAAAATCGTACAAATTAGGAGAAACCTCCAAAGTCCCTGAGGCCATCCCAATCGTGCAGGGCGCCCGGAACAAACAAGGGCTGTCTGACACCAGCTGATAATCTACCTCCACTCATACCATAAATGGATGTCCCCAGAGGAGAAGATTGAACCAGACAGGACCCTAGGCCATAATAGGATCCATTGCCTTGGTTTACAGGCATGTCTCCTCAAAAGCCTGATTCCAATACGAGCATAGGGGTTTTGCTGAGGCACCCAGCAGAACTCATCTCGTCTCCACAAGGAAACCTGTGCATGGGAGCCATGTCCAAAGCATAGGAGAGTACTTCAGGGTCCCGGTGCCACCGCCCCATTCCAAGGCCCTCATGGACACAAAAACACATTAGGACCCATCCTCAGGGGAGTCCATTTCAACTCAGCCACCCCGGTCGCTCCCGCAGAGCCATCAGATCTAAACTGTCTTGTTGCTAGGAGACAATTGGAATGCGAGGCGGGCTTCCCAAGCATCCATCATCGAACGGTGCTCTGGAGTCATTCCATATGGGATGTCCTGGAGCTGTCCAACAGGTCTCAATTGTCCCGCAGAAGGAATCCTTGAAGGGGGCATCCCACAACTCCCAACGTGGGAAAACTTCAGTGGCCTCGAGATTCCGCTCCCTTCATGAAGCGGCCGTCATGCACGGAAACTCCGACCTGAGCCAACGTCTGATCCTCGCCCTGACTTCAGATGCATGAGTATTGGTTCAGATCTGCAGGGAGTACCTGCCGTGCCCTCGGCCTGAAATCCAGTCTAGCTTGTCTTCTCAGACTTCCGTCCTCACACTCCTCACACGTCCTTCACTCCTCACACTCCCCGAAGCCCTCAAGTTTGGCAATTCCGGACCCAAAATGCAGCACTCTGCCTGCCCTCTAGAAAAAAATTATTGCCTCATGAGCTGCCCAGGCACCTTCAATGAGGATAAACCTCCACAGCACTCGACTTCACCCAAATTATATAGTCTAACCTGGGCACTAATGCACTGTCGGACACAACCTGAGCCCGGACCTCCTGACCAACACCCGGAAAGCAGACCGCACACTGAGCACATAAGACCCGCCATGGCCTTAGGTCATCATCTCTTCCCTACCTCAGTTTTCAGGCCTCAGAACCGAGACATTATCTCCAATCACTGCCCAGGGGTGAGTGTGATGCAGAAATCAGAACACCTCCTTACCCATGGTAAGAAACCTTGTGGTTGGCACGTCGTCCAACGTTCAGTGTAGGAGAAACCAGCATTCACCCTGAGGCCCCGCCCATTCTTGAGTGCGACAAGGGCATAAACACGCATTGTGACCCTCAGCATGAGTCCTGTCCTCTAGTAAGTCCTCTCAGTGACTGGACCATTAGATGTGATAATGGGCTTGATATGTCCCTAAGCCCCAATTTTTAACCAGATTTCTGATTGTCCAGTCACCCCCCCCCCCCAGGGCTCTACGCTGGAATCCCTCATTCGGTGGGACACCTGAGGTTAAAAAGAAAACAACATCAAAAAAAAAAAAAACAAAAACAAAAAACCGGACTTCTTCCATCCCACAGTTGACCCCAAACGCTTTGGACTGGGCCAAACCACCAGGGAGTAAGACTCGTCCATTTCCCATGAAGTCATCCAGAAATTTCACGACCATGAGTGACACGATATCCAGAGACAAAAACTTGAGCAAGAGCCTCACACTCGCCCTTTTCTCAAATCCCGAAAAGTTCTCCTCATGGTCTGTAGATCAGTCCTGCCATACCTATGAACCAAAACATAAGCCGAGTTTGTGTTTTCAGACAACTGTCCAAACAGCCCTGGCCTACACAACCTACAGGCTCAGGCCCCTGGAGCCAAACCTGAGGACTGTACTTGCCCTCTCCAAGGGAATTCTGTGTGCCCATTCCAATGGCCACAACCCTTCTAATAGGATAAACCTCCAAAGTCCCTGATCCATCTCATTAGTGGTGGCTTCCCAGGTAAAACAGGGGCAATCTGAGCCCATCTGAGCACCTACCTGTACTCAGACCCATAGACAGATGTCCCCAGAGGTAAAAAGGAAAGAACAGGCCCCTAGGCACTAATCATATCCATTGCTTTGGTTTCCAGGCATCTCTCCTCAGAGGCCTGGATTTCAAAACCAGCATATGGCTGTTTCTTGACTCACCCATCAGAGAACATCTCATCTACACATGGGAAACTTGCACGTTGGAGCTGTGTCAAAGCCTCTGTTTAGGAGAACCCTTCTGGGCCCCAGTGCCACCGCTTCATTCCAAGGTCTCCATAGACACAAAAGCACATTAGGACCCATCCATAGGAGAGTCCATTTCAACTCAGCCTCCTCGGTTGATCCCCCAGATCCAGCAGATCTAACCTGTCTTGTTTCTAGGAGACAATTGGAATGCGAGGTGGGCTACCCAGCCATGCATCCTTAGAACCCTGCTCAGAATTATTGGCCTGGAGCCAAACAACAGGTCTCCATTGTCCTGCGGAAGACACTTTGCAGTTTGGAGCTTCTCACAAATCCCATCGTGGGAAAACTCCCATGGCCTCGTGATGCCGCCCCTTCGTGAAGGGGCCATCAGGGACAGAAACACCAACTTGAGCGATCGTCTGATCCTCGCCCTGACTTCAGATGCACGAGATCTCGATTCAGGTCTGTAGATTGTGCCATCGCTGATACAAAAATCCAGAGACAAAAACCTGAGCAAGCGCCTCAGACTCGCACTTTCTTCATATCCTGAAGAGTTCTTCTCATGGTTTGTAGATCGGATCTGCCATACCAACGTCCCCAAACCTAAGCTGAGTTTGTGTTTTCAGACTTCTGTTTTCAAAGTCCAGGGCCACACACCCTCCAGGCTGGGGCCCCTGGAGCCACACATTAGGACTGTGCCTACCAATCCATGGGAATTCTGCCCATTCCATTGTCCAAAATCGTACAAATTAGGAGAAACCTCCAAAGTCCCTGAGGCCATCCCAATCGTGCAGGGCGCCCGGAACAAACAAGGGCTGTCTGACACCAGCTGATAATCTACCTCCACTCATACCATAAATGGATGTCCCCAGAGGAGAAGATTGAACCAGACAGGACCCTAGGCCATAATAGGATCCATTGCCTTGGTTTACAGGCATGTCTCCTCAAAAGCCTGATTCCAATACGAGCATAGGGGTTTTGCTGAGGCACCCAGCAGAACTCATCTCGTCTCCACAAGGAAACCTGTGCATGGGAGCCATGTCCAAAGCATAGGAGAGTACTTCAGGGTCCCGGTGCCACCGCCCCATTCCAAGGCCCTCATGGACACAAAAACACATTAGGACCCATCCTCAGGGGAGTCCATTTCAACTCAGCCACCCCGGTCGCTCCCGCAGAGCCATCAGATCTAAACTGTCTTGTTGCTAGGAGACAATTGGAATGCGAGGCGGGCTTCCCAAGCATCCATCATCGAACGGTGCTCTGGAGTCATTCCATATGGGATGTCCTGGAGCTGTCCAACAGGTCTCAATTGTCCCGCAGAAGGAATCCTTGAAGGGGGCATCCCACAACTCCCAACGTGGGAAAACTTCAGTGGCCTCGAGATTCCGCTCCCTTCATGAAGCGGCCGTCATGCACGGAAACTCCGACCTGAGCCAACGTCTGATCCTCGCCCTGACTTCAGATGCATGAGTATTGGTTCAGATCTGCAGGGAGTACCTGCCGTGCCCTCGGCCTGAAATCCAGTCTAGCTTGTCTTCTCAGACTTCCGTCCTCACACTCCTCACACGTCCTTCACTCCTCACACTCCCCGAAGCCCTCAAGTTTGGCAATTCCGGACCCAAAATGCAGCACTCTGCCTGCCCTCTAGAAAAAAATTATTGCCTCATGAGCTGCCCAGGCACCTTCAATGAGGATAAACCTCCACAGCACTCGACTTCACCCAAATTATATAGTCTAACCTGGGCACTAATGCACAGTCGGACACAACCTGAGCCCGGACCTCCTGACCAACACCCGGAAAGCAGACCGCACACTGAGCACATAAGACCCGCCATGGCCTTAGGTCATCATCTCTTCCCTACCTCAGTTTTCAGGCCTCAGAACCGAGACATTATCTCCAATCACTGCCCAGGGGTGAGTTTGATGCAGAAATCAGAACACCTCCTTACCCATGGTAAGAAACCTTGTGGTTGGCACGTCGTCCAACGTTCAGTGTAGGAGAAACCAGCATTCACCCTGAGGCCACGCCCATTCTTGAGTGCGACAAGGGCATAAACACGCATTGTGACCCTCAGCATGAGTCCTGTCCTCTAGTAAGTCCTCTCAGTGACTGGACCATTAGATGTGATAATGGGCTTGATATGTCCCTAAGCCCCAATTTTTAACCAGATTTCTGATTGTCCAGTCACCCCCCCCCCAGGGCTCTACGCTGGAATCCCTCATTCAGTGGGACACCTGAGGTTAAAAAGAAAACAACATAAAAAAAAAACAAAAAAAAACAAAAAACCGGACTTCTTCCATCCCACAGTTGACCCCAAACGCTTTGGACTGGGCCAAACCACCAGGGAGTAAGACTCGTCCATTTCCCATGAAGTCATCCAGAAATTTCACGACCATGAGTGACACGATATCCAGAGACAAAAACTTGAGCAAGAGCCTCACACTCGCCCTTTTCTCAAATCCCGAAAAGTTCTCCTCATGGTCTGTAGATAAGTCCTGCCATACCTATGACCTGAAACATAAGCCATGTTTGTGTTTTCAGACAACTGTCCAAACAGCCCTGGCCTACACAACCTACAGGCTCAGGCCCCTGGAGCCAAACCTGAGGACTGTACTTGCCCTCTCCAAGGGAATTCTGTGTGCCCATTCCAATGGCCACAACCCTTCTAATAGGATAAACCTCCAAAGTCCCTGATCCATCTCATTAGTGGTGGCTTCCCAGGTAAAACAGGGGCAATCTGAGCCCATCTGAGCACCTACCTGTACTCAGACCCATAGACAGATGTCCCCAGAGGTAAAAAGGAAAGAACAGGCCCCTAGGCACTAATCATATCCATTGCTTTGGTTTCCAGGCATCTCTCCTCAGAGGCCTGGATTTCAAAACCAGCATATGGCTGTTTCTTGACTCACCCATCAGAGAACATCTCATCTACACATGGGAAACTTGCACGTTGGAGCTGTGTCAAAGCCTCTGTTTAGGAGAACCCTTCTGGGCCCCAGTGCCACCGCTTCATTCCAAGGTCTCCATAGACACAAAAGCACATTAGGACCCATCCATAGGAGAGTCCATTTCAACTCAGCCTCCTCGGTTGATCCCCCAGATCCAGCAGATCTAACCTGTCTTGTTTCTAGGAGACAATTGGAATGCGAGGTGGGCTACCCAGCCATGCATCCTTAGAACCCTGCTCAGAATTATTGGCCTGGAGCCAAACAACAGGTCTCCATTGTCCTGCGGAAGACACTTTGCAGTTTGGAGCTTCTCACAAATCCCATCGTGGGAAAACTCCCATGGCCTCGTGATGCCGCCCCTTCGTGAAGGGGCCATCAGGGACAGAAACACCAACTTGAGCGATCGTCTGATCCTCGCCCTGACTTCAGATGCACGAGATCTCGATTCAGGTCTGTAGATTGTGCCATCGCTGATACAAAAATCCAGAGACAAAAACCTGAGCAAGCGCCTCAGACTCGCACTTTCTTCATATCCTGAAGAGTTCTTCTCATGGTTTGTAGATCGGATCTGCCATACCAACGTCCCCAAACCTAAGCTGAGTTTGTGTTTTCAGACTTCTGTTTTCAAAGTCCAGGGCCACACACCCTCCAGGCTGGGGCCCCTGGAGCCACACATTAGGACTGTGCCTACCAATCCATGGGAATTCTGCCCATTCCATTGTCCAAAATCGTACAAATTAGGAGAAACCTCCAAAGTCCCTGAGGCCATCCCAATCGTGCAGGGCGCCCGGAACAAACAAGGGCTGTCTGACACCAGCTGATAATCTACCTCCACTCATACCATAAATGGATGTCCCCAGAGGAGAAGATTGAACCAGACAGGACCCTAGGCCATAATAGGATCCATTGCCTTGGTTTACAAGCATGTCTCCTCAAAAGCCTGATTCCAATACGAGCATAGGGGTTTTGCTGAGGCACCCAGCAGAACTCATCTCGTCTCCACAAGGAAACCTGTGCATGGGAGCCATGTCCAAAGCATAGGAGAGTACTTCAGGGTCCCGGTGCCACCGCCCCATTCCAAGGCCCTCATGGACACAAAAACACATTAGGACCCATCCTCAGGGGAGTCCATTTCAACTCAGCCACCCCGGTCGCTCCCGCAGAGCCATCAGATCTAAACTGTCTTGTTGCTAGGAGACAATTGGAATGCGAGGCGGGCTTCCCAAGCATCCATCATCGAACGGTGCTCTGGAGTCATTCCATATGGGATGTCCTGGAGCTGTCCAACAGGTCTCAATTGTCCCGCAGAAGGAATCCTTGAAGGGGGCATCCCACAACTCCCAACGTGGGAAAACTTCAGTGGCCTCGAGATTCCGCTCCCTTCATGAAGCGGCCGTCATGCACGGAAACTCCGACCTGAGCCAACGTCTGATCCTCGCCCTGACTTCAGATGCATGAGTATTGGTTCAGATCTGCAGGGAGTACCTGCCGTGCCCTCGGCCTGAAATCCAGTCTAGCTTGTCTTCTCAGACTTCCGTCCTCACACTCCTCACACGTCCTTCACTCCTCACACTCCCCGAAGCCCTCAAGTTTGGCAATTCCGGACCCAAAATGCAGCACTCTGCCTGCCCTCTAGAAAAAAATTATTGCCTCATGAGCTGCCCAGGCACCTTCAATGAGGATAAACCTCCACAGCACTCGACTTCACCCAAATTATATAGTCTAACCTGGGCACTAATGCACAGTCGGACACAACCTGAGCCCGGACCTCCTGACCAACACCCGGAAAGCAGACCGCACACTGAGCACATAAGACCCGCCATGGCCTTAGGTCATCATCTCTTCCCTACCTCAGTTTTCAGGCCTCAGAACCGAGACATTATCTCCAATCACTGCCCAGGGGTGAGTGTGATGCAGAAATCAGAACACCTCCTTACCCATGGTAAGAAACCTTGTGGTTGGCACGTCGTCCAACGTTCAGTGTAGGAGAAACCAGCATTCACCCTGAGGCCCCGCCCATTCTTGAGTGCGACAAGGGCATAAACACGCATTGTGACCCTCAGCATGAGTCCTGTCCTCTAGTAAGTCCTCTCAGTGACTGGACCATTAGATGTGATAATGGGCTTGATATGTCCCTAAGCCCCAATTTTTAACCAGATTTCTGATTGTCCAGTCACCCCCCCCCCCCCAGGGCTCTACGCTGGAATCCCTCATTCAGTGGGACACCTGAGGTTAAAAAGAAAACAACATAAAAAAAAAAAAAAAAAACAAAAAACCGGACTTCTTCCATCCCACATTTGACCCCAAACGCTTTGGACTGGGCCAAACCACCAGGGAGTAAGACTCGTCCATTTCCCATGAAGTCATCCAGAAATTTCACGACCATGAGTGACACGATATCCAGAGACAAAAACTTGAGCAAGAGCCTCACACTCGCCCTTTTCTCAAATCCCGAAAAGTTCTCCTCATGGTCTGTAGATAAGTCCTGCCATACCTATGACCTGAAACATAAGCCATGTTTGTGTTTTCAGACAACTGTCCAAACAGCCCTGGCCTACACAACCTACAGGCTCAGGCCCCTGGAGCCAAACCTGAGGACTGTACTTGCCCTCTCCAAGGGAATTCTGTGTGCCCATTCCAATGGCCACAACCCTTCTAATAGGATAAACCTCCAAAGTCCCTGATCCATCTCATTAGTGGTGGCTTCCCAGGTAAAACAGGGGCAATCTGAGCCCATCTGAGCACCTACCTGTACTCAGACCCATAGACAGATGTCCCCAGAGGTAAAAAGGAAAGAACAGGCCCCTAGGCACTAATCATATCCATTGCTTTGGTTTCCAGGCATCTCTCCTCAGAGGCCTGGATTTCAAAACCAGCATATGGCTGTTTCTTGACTCACCCATCAGAGAACATCTCATCTACACATGGGAAACTTGCACGTTGGAGCTGTGTCAAAGCCTCTGTTTAGGAGAACCCTTCTGGGCCCCAGTGCCACCGCTTCATTCCAAGGTCTCCATAGACACAAAAGCACATTAGGACCCATCCATAGGAGAGTCCATTTCAACTCAGCCTCCTCGGTTGATCCCCCAGATCCAGCAGATCTAACCTGTCTTGTTTCTAGGAGACAATTGGAATGCGAGGTGGGCTACCCAGCCATGCATCCTTAGAACCCTGCTCAGAATTATTGGCCTGGAGCCAAACAACAGGTCTCCATTGTCCTGCAGAAGACACTTTGCAGTTTGGAGCTTCTCACAAATCCCATCGTGGGAAAACTCCCATGGCCTCGTGATGCCGCCCCTTCGTGAAGGGGCCATCAGGGACAGAAACACCAACTTGAGCGATCGTCTGATCCTCGCCCTGACTTCAGATGCACGAGATCTCGATTCAGGTCTGTAGATTGTGCCATCGCTGATACAAAAATCCAGAGACAAAAACCTGAGCAAGCGCCTCAGACTCGCACTTTCTTCATATCCTGAAGAGTTCTTCTCATGGTTTGTAGATCGGATCTGCCATACCAACGTCCCCAAACCTAAGCTGAGTTTGTGTTTTCAGACTTCTGTTTTCAAAGTCCAGGGCCACACACCCTCCAGGCTGGGGCCCCTGGAGCCACACATTAGGACTGTGCCTACCAATCCATGGGAATTCTGCCCATTCCATTGTCCAAAATCGTACAAATTAGGAGAAACCTCCAAAGTCCCTGAGGCCATCCCAATCATGCAGGGCGCCCGGAACAAACAAGGGCTGTCTGACACCAGCTGATAATCTACCTCCACTCATACCATAAATGGATGTCCCCAGAGGAGAAGATTGAACCAGACAGGACCCTAGGCCATAATAGGATCCATTGCCTTGGTTTACAGGCATGTCTCCTCAAAAGCCTGATTCCAATACGAGCATAGGGGTTTTGCTGAGGCACCCAGCAGAACTCATCTCGTCTCCACAAGGAAACCTGTGCATGGGAGCCATGTCCAAAGCATAGGAGAGTACTTCAGGGTCCCGGTGCCACCGCCCCATTCCAAGGCCCTCATGGACACAAAAACACATTAGGACCCATCCTCAGGGGAGTCCATTTCAACTCAGCCACCCCGGTCGCTCCCGCAGAGCCATCAGATCTAAACTGTCTTGTTGCTAGGAGACAATTGGAATGCGAGGCGGGCTTCCCAAGCATCCATCATCGAACGGTGCTCTGGAGTCATTCCATATGGGATGTCCTGGAGCTGTCCAACAGGTCTCAATTGTCCCGCAGAAGGAATCCTTGAAGGGGGCATCCCACAACTCCCAACGTGGGAAAACTTCAGTGGCCTCGAGATTCCGCTCCCTTCATGAAGCGGCCGTCATGCACGGAAACTCCGACCTGAGCCAACGTCTGATCCTCGCCCTGACTTCAGATGCATGAGTATTGGTTCAGATCTGCAGGGAGTACCTGCCGTGCCCTCGGCCTGAAATCCAGTCTAGCTTGTCTTCTCAGACTTCCGTCCTCACACTCCTCACACGTCCTTCACTCCTCACACTCCCCGAAGCCCTCAAGTTTGGCAATTCCGGACCCAAAATGCAGCACTCTGCCTGCCCTCTAGAAAAAAATTATTGCCTCATGAGCTGCCCAGGCACCTTCAATGAGGATAAACCTCCACAGCACTCGACTTCACCCAAATTATATAGTCTAACCTGGGCACTAATGCACAGTCGGACACAACCTGAGCCCGGACCTCCTGACCAACACCCGGAAAGCAGACCGCACACTGAGCACATAAGACCCGCCATGGCCTTAGGTCATCATCTCTTCCCTACCTCAGTTTTCAGGCCTCAGAACCGAGACATTATCTCCAATCACTGCCCAGGGGTGAGTGTGATGCAGAAATCAGAACACCTCCTTACCCATGGTAAGAAACCTTGTGGTTGGCACGTCGTCCAACGTTCAGTGTAGGAGAAACCAGCATTCACCCTGAGGCCCCGCCCATTCTTGAGTGCGACAAGGGCATAAACACGCATTGTGACCCTCAGCATGAGTCCTGTCCTCTAGTAAGTCCTCTCAGTGACTGGACCATTAGATGTGATAATGGGCTTGATATGTCCCTAAGCCCCAATTTTTAACCAGATTTCTGATTGTCCAGTCACCCCCCCCCCAGGGCTCTACGCTGGAATCCCTCATTCAGTGGGACACCTGAGGTTAAAAAGAAAACAACATAAAAAAAAAAAAAAAACAAAAAACCGGACTTCTTCCATCCCACATTTGACCCCAAACGCTTTGGACTGGGCCAAACCACCAGGGAGTAAGACTCGTCCATTTCCCATGAAGTCATCCAGAAATTTCACGACCATGAGTGACACGATATCCAGAGACAAAAACTTGAGCAAGAGCCTCACACTCGCCCTTTTCTCAAATCCCGAAAAGTTCTCCTCATGGTCTGTAGATAAGTCCTGCCATACCTATGACCTGAAACATAAGCCATGTTTGTGTTTTCAGACAACTGTCCAAACAGCCCTGGCCTACACAACCTACAGGCTCAGGCCCCTGGAGCCAAACCTGAGGACTGTACTTGCCCTCTCCAAGGGAATTCTGTGTGCCCATTCCAATGGCCACAACCCTTCTAATAGGATAAACCTCCAAAGTCCCTGATCCATCTCATTAGTGGTGGCTTCCCAGGTAAAACAGGGGCAATCTGAGCCCATCTGAGCACCTACCTGTACTCAGACCCATAGACAGATGTCCCCAGAGGTAAAAAGGAAAGAACAGGCCCCTAGGCACTAATCATATCCATTGCTTTGGTTTCCAGGCATCTCTCCTCAGAGGCCTGGATTTCAAAACCAGCATATGGCTGTTTCTTGACTCACCCATCAGAGAACATCTCATCTACACATGGGAAACTTGCACGTTGGAGCTGTGTCAAAGCCTCTGTTTAGGAGAACCCTTCTGGGCCCCAGTGCCACCGCTTCATTCCAAGGTCTCCATAGACACAAAAGCACATTAGGACCCATCCATAGGAGAGTCCATTTCAACTCAGCCTCCTCGGTTGATCCCCCAGATCCAGCAGATCTAACCTGTCTTGTTTCTAGGAGACAATTGGAATGCGAGGTGGGCTACCCAGCCATGCATCCTTAGAACCCTGCTCAGAATTATTGGCCTGGAGCCAAACAACAGGTCTCCATTGTCCTGCAGAAGACACTTTGCAGTTTGGAGCTTCTCACAAATCCCATCGTGGGAAAACTCCCATGGCCTCGTGATGCCGCCCCTTCGTGAAGGGGCCATCAGGGACAGAAACACCAACTTGAGCGATCGTCTGATCCTTGCCCTGACTTCAGATGCACGAGATCTCGATTCAGGTCTGTAGATTGTGCCATCGCTGATACAAAAATCCAGAGACAAAAACCTGAGCAAGCGCCTCAGACTCGCACTTTCTTCATATCCTGAAGAGTTCTTCTCATGGTTTGTAGATCGGATCTGCCATACCAACGTCCCCAAACCTAAGCTGAGTTTGTGTTTTCAGACTTCTGTTTTCAAAGTCCAGGGCCACACACCCTCCAGGCTGGGGCCCCTGGAGCCACACATTAGGACTGTGCCTACCAATCCATGGGAATTCTGCCCATTCCATTGTCCAAAATCGTACAAATTAGGAGAAACCTCCAAAGTCCCTGAGGCCATCCCAATCGTGCAGGGCGCCCGGAACAAACAAGGGCTGTCTGACACCAGCTGATAATCTACCTCCACTCATACCATAAATGGATGTCCCCAGAGGAGAAGATTGAACCAGACAGGACCCTAGGCCATAATAGGATCCATTGCCTTGGTTTACAGGCATGTCTCCTCAAAAGCCTGATTCCAATACGAGCATAGGGGTTTTGCTGAGGCACCCAGCAGAACTCATCTCGTCTCCACAAGGAAACCTGTGCATGGGAGCCATGTCCAAAGCATAGGAGAGTACTTCAGGGTCCCGGTGCCACCGCCCCATTCCAAGGCCCTCATGGACACAAAAACACATTAGGACCCATCCTCAGGGGAGTCCATTTCAACTCAGCCACCCCGGTCGCTCCCGCAGAGCCATCAGATCTAAACTGTCTTGTTGCTAGGAGACAATTGGAATGCGAGGCGGGCTTCCCAAGCATCCATCATCGAACGGTGCTCTGGAGTCATTCCATATGGGATGTCCTGGAGCTGTCCAACAGGTCTCAATTGTCCCGCAGAAGGAATCCTTGAAGGGGGCATCCCACAACTCCCAACGTGGGAAAACTTCAGTGGCCTCGAGATTCCGCTCCCTTCATGAAGCGGCCGTCATGCACGGAAACTCCGACCTGAGCCAACGTCTGATCCTCGCCCTGACTTCAGATGCATGAGTATTGGTTCAGATCTGCAGGGAGTACCTGCCGTGCCCTCGGCCTGAAATCCAGTCTAGCTTGTCTTCTCAGACTTCCGTCCTCACACTCCTCACACGTCCTTCACTCCTCACACTCCCCGAAGCCCTCAAGTTTGGCAATTCCGGACCCAAAATGCAGCACTCTGCCTGCCCTCTAGAAAAAAATTATTGCCTCATGAGCTGCCCAGGCACCTTCAATGAGGATAAACCTCCACAGCACTCGACTTCACCCAAATTATATAGTCTAACCTGGGCACTAATGCACAGTCGGACACAACCTGAGCCCGGACCTCCTGACCAACACCCGGAAAGCAGACCGCACACTGAGCACATAAGACCCGCCATGGCCTTAGGTCATCATCTCTTCCCTACCTCAGTTTTCAGGCCTCAGAACCGAGACATTATCTCCAATCACTGCCCAGGGGTGAGTGTGATGCAGAAATCAGAACACCTCCTTACCCATGGTAAGAAACCTTGTGGTTGGCACGTCGTCCAACGTTCAGTGTAGGAGAAACCAGCATTCACCCTGAGGCCCCGCCCATTCTTGAGTGCGACAAGGGCATAAACACGCATTGTGACCCTCAGCATGAGTCCTGTCCTCTAGTAAGTCCTCTCAGTGACTGGACCATTAGATGTGATAATGGGCTTGATATGTCCCTAAGCCCCAATTTTTAACCAGATTTCTGATTGTCCAGTCACCCCCCCCCCCCAGGGCTCTACGCTGGAATCCCTCATTCAGTGGGACACCTGAGGTTAAAAAGAAAACAACATCAAAAAAAAAAAAAAAACAAAAAACCGGACTTCTTCCATCCCACATTTGACCCCAAACGCTTTGGACTGGGCCAAACCACCAGGGAGTAAGACTCGTCCATTTCCCATGAAGTCATCCAGAAATTTCACGACCATGAGTGACACGATATCCAGAGACAAAAACTTGAGCAAGAGCCTCACACTCGCCCTTTTCTCAAATCCCGAAAAGTTCTCCTCATGGTCTGTAGATAAGTCCTGCCATACCTATGACCTGAAACATAAGCCATGTTTGTGTTTTCAGACAACTGTCCAAACAGCCCTGGCCTACACAACCTACAGGCTCAGGCCCCTGGAGCCAAACCTGAGGACTGTACTTGCCCTCTCCAAGGGAATTCTGTGTGCCCATTCCAATGGCCACAACCCTTCTAATAGGATAAACCTCCAAAGTCCCTGATCCATCTCATTAGTGGTGGCTTCCCAGGTAAAACAGGGGCAATCTGAGCCCATCTGAGCACCTACCTGTACTCAGACCCATAGACAGATGTCCCCAGAGGTAAAAAGGAAAGAACAGGCCCCTAGGCACTAATCATATCCATTGCTTTGGTTTCCAGGCATCTCTCCTCAGAGGCCTGGATTTCAAAACCAGCATATGGCTGTTTCTTGACTCACCCATCAGAGAACATCTCATCTACACATGGGAAACTTGCACGTTGGAGCTGTGTCAAAGCCTCTGTTTAGGAGAACCCTTCTGGGCCCCAGTGCCACCGCTTCATTCCAAGGTCTCCATAGACACAAAAGCACATTAGGACCCATCCATAGGAGAGTCCATTTCAACTCAGCCTCCTCGGTTGATCCCCCAGATCCAGCAGATCTAACCTGTCTTGTTTCTAGGAGACAATTGGAATGCGAGGTGGGCTACCCAGCCATGCATCCTTAGAACCCTGCTCAGAATTATTGGCCTGGAGCCAAACAACAGGTCTCCATTGTCCTGCAGAAGACACTTTGCAGTTTGGAGCTTCTCACAAATCCCATCGTGGGAAAACTCCCATGGCCTCGTGATGCCGCCCCTTCGTGAAGGGGCCATCAGGGACAGAAACACCAACTTGAGCGATCGTCTGATCCTCGCCCTGACTTCAGATGCACGAGATCTCGATTCAGGTCTGTAGATTGTGCCATCGCTGATACAAAAATCCAGAGACAAAAACCTGAGCAAGCGCCTCAGACTCGCACTTTCTTCATATCCTGAAGAGTTCTTCTCATGGTTTGTAGATCGGATCTGCCATACCAACGTCCCCAAACCTAAGCTGAGTTTGTGTTTTCAGACTTCTGTTTTCAAAGTCCAGGGCCACACACCCTCCAGGCTGGGGCCCCTGGAGCCACACATTAGGACTGTGCCTACCAATCCATGGGAATTCTGCCCATTCCATTGTCCAAAATCGTACAAATTAGGAGAAACCTCCAAAGTCCCTGAGGCCATCCCAATCATGCAGGGCGCCCGGAACAAACAAGGGCTGTCTGACACCAGCTGATAATCTACCTCCACTCATACCATAAATGGATGTCCCCAGAGGAGAAGATTGAACCAGACAGGACCCTAGGCCATAATAGGATCCATTGCCTTGGTTTACAGGCATGTCTCCTCAAAAGCCTGATTCCAATACGAGCATAGGGGTTTTGCTGAGGCACCCAGCAGAACTCATCTCGTCTCCACAAGGAAACCTGTGCATGGGAGCCATGTCCAAAGCATAGGAGAGTACTTCAGGGTCCCGGTGCCACCGCCCCATTCCAAGGCCCTCATGGACACAAAAACACATTAGGACCCATCCTCAGGGGAGTCCATTTCAACTCAGCCACCCCGGTCGCTCCCGCAGAGCCATCAGATCTAAACTGTCTTGTTGCTAGGAGACAATTGGAATGCGAGGCGGGCTTCCCAAGCATCCATCATCGAACGGTGCTCTGGAGTCATTCCATATGGGATGTCCTGGAGCTGTCCAACAGGTCTCAATTGTCCCGCAGAAGGAATCCTTGAAGGGGGCATCCCACAACTCCCAACGTGGGAAAACTTCAGTGGCCTCGAGATTCCGCTCCCTTCATGAAGCGGCCGTCATGCACGGAAACTCCGACCTGAGCCAACGTCTGATCCTCGCCCTGACTTCAGATGCATGAGTATTGGTTCAGATCTGCAGGGAGTACCTGCCGTGCCCTCGGCCTGAAATCCAGTCTAGCTTGTCTTCTCAGACTTCCGTCCTCACACTCCTCACACGTCCTTCACTCCTCACACTCCCCGAAGCCCTCAAGTTTGGCAATTCCGGACCCAAAATGCAGCACTCTGCCTGCCCTCTAGAAAAAAATTATTGCCTCATGAGCTGCCCAGGCACCTTCAATGAGGATAAACCTCCACAGCACTCGACTTCACCCAAATTATATAGTCTAACCTGGGCACTAATGCACAGTCGGACACAACCTGAGCCCGGACCTCCTGACCAACACCCGGAAAGCAGACCGCACACTGAGCACATAAGACCCGCCATGGCCTTAGGTCATCATCTCTTCCCTACCTCAGTTTTCAGGCCTCAGAACCGAGACATTATCTCCAATCACTGCCCAGGGGTGAGTGTGATGCAGAAATCAGAACACCTCCTTACCCATGGTAAGAAACCTTGTGGTTGGCACGTCGTCCAACGTTCAGTGTAGGAGAAACCAGCATTCACCCTGAGGCCCCGCCCATTCTTGAGTGCGACAAGGGCATAAACACGCATTGTGACCCTCAGCATGAGTCCTGTCCTCTAGTAAGTCCTCTCAGTGACTGGACCATTAGATGTGATAATGGGCTTGATATGTCCCTAAGCCCCAATTTTTAACCAGATTTCTGATTGTCCAGTCACCCCCACCCCAGGGCTCTACTCTGGAATCCCTCATTCGGTGGGACACCTGAGGTTAAAAAGAAAACAACATCAAAAAAAAAAAAAAAACCGGACTTCTTCCATCCCACAATGTGACCCCAAACGCTTTGGACTGGGCCAAACCACCAGGGAGTAAGACTCGTCCATTTCCCATGAAGTCATCCAGAAATTTCACGACCATGAATGACACGATATCCAGAGACAAAAACTTGAGCAAGAGCCTCACACTCGCCCTTTTGTCAAATCCCGAAATGTTTTCCTCATGGTCTGTAGATAAGTCCTGCCATCCCTATGACCTGAAACATAAGCCAAGTTTGTGTTTTCAGACAACTGTCCAAACAGTCCTGGCCTACTCAACCTACAGGCTCAGGCCCCTGGAGCCAAACCTGAGGACTGTACTTGCCCTCTCCAAGGGAATTGTGTGTGCCCATTCCAATGGCTACATCCCTTCTAATAGGATAAACCTCCAAAGTCCCTGATCCATCTCATTATTGGTGGCTTCCCAGGTAAAACATGGGCAATCTGAGCCCATCTGAGCACATACCTGTACTCAGACCCATAGACAGATGTCCCCAGAGGTAAAAAGGAAAGAACAGGCCCCTAGGCACTAATCATATCCATTGCTTTTGTCTCCAGGCATCTCTCCTCAGAGGCCTGGATTTCAAAACCAGCATATGGCTGTTTCTTGACTCACCCATCAGAAAATATCTCATCTACACATGGGAAACTTGCACGTTGGAGCTTTTTTAAAGGCTCTGTTTAGGAGAACCCTTCAGAGCCCCAGAGCCACCACTTCATTCCAAGGTCTCCAAAGACACAAAAGCACAATAAGACCCATCTACAGGAGAGTCTATTTCAACTCAGCTTCCTCGGTTTCTCCCCTAGATCCAGCAGAACTAACCTGTCTAGTTGCTAGGAGACAATTGGAATGCGAGGTGGGCTACCCAGCCATCCATCCTTAGAACCCTGCTCAGAATCATTAGTCTGGAGCCAACAACAGGTCTCAATTGTCCTGCAGAAGACACTTTGCAGTTTGGAGCTTCTCACAATTCCGATTGTGGGAAAACCGCCATGGCCTCGTGATCCCCCCCTTCATGAGGGGGCTATCAGGGTCAGAAACTCCAACCTGAGCGATCGTCTGATCCTCGCCATGACTTCAGATGCACGAGATCTCTATTCAGTTCTGTAGATTGTGCCTGCCATGTCCTCACCCAGAAACCTAAGCCTAGCTTGTGTTCTCAGAATTCTTTCCTCAGACTACTGACCCAGAAGCCCTCCAATTTGGCAATCCAGAACTACAAAGCAGCACTCTGCCTGCCCTCCAGAAGAAACACAATGCCCTCTGGGGCTACCAAGTAACCCCAAGTGAGGATCAACCTGCACCTACCTTGGCTGTACCCCAAATACTTAGGCTGACCAGGGCACTAATGCCCTTTCTGACACAGCCTGAGCCTAGAACTCCTGGCCCCACCAAGACAGCTGGCCGCACACTGAGCACATCGAGCCGCCATGGCCTTAGAACGTCATCTCTTTCCACCTCGGTTTTCAGGCTTCAGAACCTAGACCTTATCTCTATTCACTGCCTAGGTCTGAACGTAATGCAGAAATCAAAAATCCTTCCCCAGGAAAAGAAACCTTGTGGTTGGCATGTTGTGCAACGTTCAGTGTAGTTGAAACCAGTGTGGCCCATGAGGCCCCGCGCATGCTTGCTTTCCAAGCCCCCATACACCCAGTCCTCACCAGTGTTTGAGTTTTCCGGTCACCTCGCCCGTACCTGGGGCTCTCCTCTGGAATCCCTTTCTTGGAGAGACACATGAGCCAGAAAACACAACTCCACCCTTCCCACAAAATGACCCCAAACTCTTGGGGGCTGGGACAAATACCCAGAGAGGGATACTCGTCCATATTCCCTGAGGCAACCCCTCCTATCCACGGCTATCCTGGACACAACATCCAGAGACAAAAGCCTGAAGGAAGGCCTCCCACTCGCCCTTGTTTCAGAGGCCCAGGAGCTCCCTCTCGGGCTGTACATCCGGCCTGCCATACACTAGGCGCCACTCATAAGCTGAGTTTGTGTTTTCAGACTTCTGTGCCCTCAGCCTGGACCCACACAACCGCCAGGCTAGGGCCTCTGGAGCCACAGCGAAAGATTGTGCCTGCCCTCTCCAAGGAAATTGTGCCCAATCCATTGACCACAACCCTACAGGTTAGGGAAAAGCTCCAAGGCCCCTGAGGTCATCAATAGTGTAGGCCACCCTGGACTAAGAGGGGCTCTCTGACACCAGCGGAGCATCTATATCCACTTAGACTCTCAGACAGTGTCCCCAGAGACAGAAGGTTGAAATGGACAGGCCTCCAGGCCCCCGCTTCATGAAGGTGCCATCATAGACACATACGTCAGCCTCAGCAAACATCTGATCCTCAGCCTGACTTCAGATGCAGGAGATTTTGATTCAGCCTCTGCAGAGTGGGCCTGCTCTGCCCTTGGCTCCAATCCTCACCCTAGCTTGTGTTTTCAGACTTAAGTCCTCACACTCCTGGCCCACAAACCCTCCCTACTGGGAATTCTGGGGCCACAATGAAGCACTCTGCCTGCCACCCAGGAGAAAAACATTGTCTATGGTGCTGCCCAGAAACCCCAAATGAGGATCAAACTGTTTGGCCCTCGGCAACACCCCAATTGCATAGGCTACCTTAAACACTAATGCTCTTTCGAAAATAGCCTGAGCCCAGACCTTCCAACAGACACCGAAACAGCTGGCTGCACACCCAGCACATTGGACGCGCCACTGCCTTAGTCCACCATCCATTCCCAACCTGGGTTTTCAGTCTTCGGATCCTAGACTTATCTCCAATCCCTGCACAGGGGGGAAACTGATGCACAAGTCAGAACCCCTCCTTCCCCATGGCAAGAAACCTTGCTGCTGGCAGTGAGTCCAACCTTCAGTGTAGAAGAAAACGGCATGGCCCATGAGGCCACGACCATGCGTGAGGGCCGCCTTGGGCACCAACACACATTGTGACCCTCAGCGTGAGTACCTTATTCAAGTAACGCCTCTCAGTGACTGGACCAAGAGCCTGCATATGTGGCTTGCCATGCCCATAGGCACCCAGGACTAACTAGATGGTGTGTATTCCAGTTGAGGGATCCCATTGCTTTGCTCTAGAGTCCCTCTCTTGGGGGGTCCCTTGTGGCAGAAAACAGTACTCTTCCCTTCCCACAGAATGAACCAAAACACTTGGGAGCTTGGACAATCCCCCGAGAGGAAGGGTCTTCCTCAGCCCCTGAAGCAACCCCTACCCTGAACGGCCACTGTGAACGCAACACCCAGAGACAAAAGCCTGAGCAACTGCCTCCAACTTGCCCTCCTTTGATATCCAGAGGATCTCCCCTCATGGAGTGGTGATCAGGCCTGCCATTACCTTGGCCCCTAGCTGAACCAAGTTTGCTTTTTCAGACATCTGTCCCCACAGCCCTGGCAAACACAGCCTCTAGGCTGGGTCCTCTGGAGCATTACCACAGGACCGTGCCTGCTCTCTCCTGGGAAACTGTGTCCATTCCTTTGACGTCACACCTCCAGAATATGAGAAACCTCAAGGCCCCCGAGGATATCCCACTACTGGGAGCCTCCCTGGACACACAGGGGCCTTCTGACACAAGCTGAGCAGCTACCTCCACGAAGGCATGCATACAGATGTCAACAGAGATAGAAGGTTGAGCCGGACAGGCCCTTAGGCCCTAATCTCAACTCTTGCTTTGTTTTCCAGGTGTCACTCCTCAGAGGCTTTGGTTCGAAGAACAGGATATGGGGCTTTCCTGAGGCACTGAACAGAACTCCTCTCGTCTCCACATGGGAAGCTTCCTTGTTGGAGCCATGTCAAACACCTCAGGTTGGAGAATCCTGCAGAGTCCCTGAGCCACTTCCACATTCCAAGGTCTCCCAGGCCAACAAGCCACAGTAGGACTCATCTTCAGGAGAGTCCATTTCAACTCTCCCCTCTGGGTAGCTCACCCAGGAGCCCACAGATTGAGCCAACCGTTTCCTGACTAAACAGTGGGAATATGAGGTGGCGTTCCCAGGCATCCATGCTTAGACACCTGCTCTCGAGTCTTTCCGTATGGGGCCTCCTGGAACCATCCAAGAGGACTCGACTGTCGTGCAGAAGGAAACCTTGAGGTTTGGAGTAGTTCACAAATCCCATCGTAGGCAAACATCCCTGACCTCATGAAAAACCCACACCCTTCAGGAAGAGGCCATGCTGGACAAAAACTCTAGCCTGAGGCACGTCTCATATTTGACATGACCTCAAATCAGGAGATATCGATTCAGCCTCTGCAGTGTGGGCCTTCCATGCCCTCGGTCCCAAACCTCACGCTAGCTTGTGTTTTCAGACTTCCTTCCTCACACTCCTGGCAAACAAGCCCTCCGGACTATGAACTCCAGAACCACAACCCAGCCCAGTGTCTGCCCAATGGAAGAAAAACGTTTCCCTGTTGGGTTCTCCAGAAAACCCAGATGAGGATCACCCTGCTCGGGCCTCGACGGTCCCCGAACTGGATAGGCTGCTCTGGGCACTCATGCTCTGTCTGACACAGCCTGAAGCCGGATGTCCAGACAGACAAGGAGACAGCTGGCCGCATACCCAGCACTTCGGACACGCCATGGTCTTATGCCGTCAATTCTTCCTAACCTTAGTTTTCAGATATCTGAACCTAGACATTATATCAATTCTCCACACAACTGGGTATCGCAGGCACAAAACAGAACTCCTCCTTCCCCATGGTTGTAAAGCTTGCTCTTGGCATGGAATCACAACTTCAGTGTGGGAGAAACCTTTATGGCCCCTGATGCCACGCCCAAACTTGAGTGCTGCTTGGGCACAAATTCACACTGTGACCCTCAGCATGAGCCCCATGTCAAAGAAAGGCCTGTCAGGGCCTGGACCAAGAGCCCACATATGGGGCTTGCAAAGCCGCTATGCTCCCAATCCTCACCAGTGTTTGAGTTTACCAGTCGCCCAGCCCATACCAGGGGCTCTGCTCTGGAATCCCTTTCTTGGAGAGACACATGAGCCAGAAAACACGACTCCACCCTTACCACAAAATGACCCCAAACTCTTGGGAGCTGGGACAAATCCCCAAAGAGAGATACTCGTCCACTGTCCCTGTGGCCACCCCTCCTATCCACGGCTATCCCGGACACAACATCCAGAGACAAAAGCCTGAAGGAACGCCTCCCACTCGCCCTTGTTTAAGAGGCCCAGGAGCTCCCTCTCGGGCTGTACATCCGGCCTGCCATACGCTAGGCGCCACGCATAAGCTGAGTTTGTGTTTTCAGACTTCTGTGCCCACAGCCTGGACCCACACAACCTCCAGGCTAGGGCCTCTGGAGCCACAGCGAAAGATTGTGCCTGCCCTCTCCAAGGAAATTGTGCCCAATTATTGACCACAACCCTACAGGTTAGGGAAAAGCTCCAAGGCCCCTGAGGTCATCAATAGTGTAGGCCACCCTGGACTAAGAGGGGCTCTCTGACACCAGCGGAGCATCTATATCCACTTAGACTCTCAGACAGTGTCCCCAGAGACAGAAGGTTGAAATGGACAGGCCCCCAGGCCCTAATCTGTACCTTAGCTTTGGTTTCCATGTGTCCGTCCTCAGAGGACTGTTTTCGTAGACCAGCACACGGGGCTTTTCTGAGGCACCAAAGAAACCTCTATCGTCTCCACATGGGGAGCTTTCTTACTGGGGACGTATCAAACCCTTCAGGTAGGAGAGTTCCGCAGGGCCACTGAACAACCTGCACATTCCAAGGTCTCCATGGACACAAACGCAAATTACGACGCATCCTCAGGAGAGGCCATTTCAACGTAGCCCCCTCGGTAGCGTGCCCCAGAGGCAGCAGATCAAACATATCTTGTGGCTAATGGCCAATGGGAATGCGAGGCATGCTGTACAGGGATCCATCCTTCGAACCCTGCTCTCCAATCCTTCCGTATCCTATGTCCTGGAGCCATGCAACAGGACTCGAATGTCCCGCAGAAGGAAACCTTGTGGTTGGGGTAACCTCCAAACTCAGCGTGGGAAAACTTCCTTGGCCTCATGAGGCCCCTGCTTCATGAAGGTGCCATCATGGACACATACTCCAGCCTCAGCCAACGTCTGATCCTCAGCCTGACTTCAGATGAAGGAGATTTTGATTCAGCCTCTGCAGAGTGGGCCTGCTCTGCCCTTGGCTCCAATCCTCACCCTAGCTTGTGTTTTCACACTTCTGTCCTCACATTCTGGGCCCACTAACCCACCCTCCTGGGAATTCTGGGGCCAAAATGAAGCACTCTGCCTGCCTCCCAGGAGAAAAATATTGTCTATGGTGCTGCCCAGAACCCCAAATGAGGACCAAAGAGCTTGGCCGTCGGCAACACCCCAATTGCATAGGCTACCTTAAACACTGATGCTCTGTCGCAAATTGACTGAGCCCAGACCTTCCAACAGACACCGAAACAGCTGGCTGCACACCCAGCACATTGGACCCTCCACTGCCTTAGGCCACCATCCATTCCCAACCTGTGTTTTCAGTCATCGGAACCTAGACCTTATCTCCAATCCCTGCAAAGGGGTAACCGGATGCACAAGTCAGAACCCCTCCTTTCCCATGGAAAGAAACCTTGCTGCTGGCAGTGAGTCAAAACTTCAGTGTAGGAGAAAACGGCATGGCCCATGAGGCCACGCCCATGCGTGAGGGCCGCCTTGGGCACAAACACATATTGTGACCCTCAGCGTGAGTACCTTATTCAAGTAACGCCTCTCAGTGACTGGACCAAGAGCCCGCATATGTGGCTTGCCATGCCCATAGGCACCCAGGACTAACTAGATGGTGTGTATTCCAGTTGAGGGAACCCACTGCTGTGCTCTAGACTCCCTCTCCGGGGGGTCCCCTGTGGCAGAATACAGTACTCTTCCCTTCCCACAGAATGAACCCAAACACTTGGGAGCTTGGACAATCACCCGAGAGGAAGGCTCTTCCTTGGCTCCTGAAGCAACCCCTACCCTGAACGGCCACTGTGAACGCAACACCCAGAGACAAAAGCCTGAGCGACCTCGTCCCACTTGCCCTCCTTTGATATTCAGAGGATCTCCCCTCACGGACTGGAGATCAGGCCTGCCATTACCTTGGCCCCTAGCTGAGCCAAGTTTGCTTTTTCAGACATCTGTCCCCACATCCCTGGCAAACACAGCCTCTAGGTTGGGTCCTCTGGAGCCATACCACAGGACCGTGCCTGCTCTCTCCTGGAAAACTGTGTCCATTCCTTTGGCGTCACACCTCCAGAATATGAGAAACCTCAAGGACATCCCACTACTGGGAGCCTCCCTGGACACACAGGGGCATTCGGACACAAGCTGAGCAGCTACTTCCACCAAGGCATGCACACAGATGTCAACAGAGATAGAAGGTTGAGCCGGACAGGCCCTTAGGCCCTAATCTCAACTCTTGCTTTGGTGTCCAGGTGTCACTCCTCAGAGGCTTTGGTTTGAAGAACAGGATATGGGGCTTTCCTGAGGCACTGAACATAACACCTCTCGACTCCACATGGAAGCTTCCTTGTTGGAGCCATGTCAAACACCTCAGGTTGGAGAATCCTGCAGAGTCCTGAGCCCCCTCCACATTCCAAGGTCTCCCAGGCCACCAAGCCACAGTAGGACTCATCTTCAGGAGAGTCCATTTCAACTCTCCCTTCTGGGTAGCTCACCCAGGAGCCCGCAGATTGAGCCTGCCTTGTCCTGACTAAAGAGTGGGAATATGAGGTGGCGTTCCCAGGCATCCATGCTTAGACACCTGCTCTCGAGTGTTTCCATATGGGACCTCCTGGAACCATCCAATAGGACTCGACTGTCGTGCAGAAGGAAACCTTGAGGTTTGGAGTAGTTCACAAATCCCATCGTAGGCAAACCTCCCTGGCGTCATGAAGCCCCCACACCCTTAAGGAAGAGGCCATGCTGGACAAAAACTCTAGCCTGAGGCACGTCTCATAGTTGACATGACCTCAGTGCAGGAGATCTCGATACAGCCTCTGCAGAGTGGGCCTGCTCTGCCCTTGGTCCCAAACCTCAGGCTAGCTTGTGTTTTCAGACTTCCTTCCTCACACTCCTGGCAAACAAGCCCTCCGGACTAGGAACTCCAGAACCACAATCCAGCCCAGGGTCTGCCCAACGGAAGAACAACGTTTCCCTGTGGGGTTCTCCAGAAAACCCAGATGAGGATCAACCTGCTCGGGCCTCGACGGTACCCGAACTGGATAGGCTGCTCTGGGCACTTATGCTCCATCTGACACAGCCTGATGCCACACGTCGAGACAGACAAGGAGACAGCTGGCCACACACCCAGCACTTCGGACACGCCATGGTCTTATACCGTCACTTCTTCCTAACCTTGGTTTTCAGATATCTGAACCTAGACATTATATCAATTATCCACACAGCTGGGTATCGCAAGCACAAAAGAGAACTCCTCCTTCCCCATGGTTGTAAAGCTTGCTCTTGGCATGGAGTCACACCTTCAGGGTGAGAGAAACCTTCATGGCCCCTGATTCCACGCCCAACCGTGAGTGCAGCAGCACAAATTCACACTGTGACCCTCAGTGTGAGCCCCATGTCAAAGTAAGGCCTGTCAGGGCCTGGACCAAGAGCCCACATATGGGGCTTGCCAGGCCGCTATGCACCCAATCCTCACCTTGTTTGAGTTTTCCAGTCTCCCCGCCCGTACCTGGGGCTCTGCTCTCGAATCCCTTTCTTGGAGAGACACATGAGCCAGACAACACGACTCCACCCTTCCCACAAAATGACCCCAAACTCTTGGGAGCTGGGACAAATACCCAGAGAGGGATACTCGTCCATATTCCCTGAGGCCACCGGTCCAATCCACGGCTATCCCGGACACAACATCCAGAGACAAAAGCCTGAAGGAACGCCTCCCACTCGCCCTTGTTTCAGAGGCCCAGGAGCTCACTCTTGGGCTGTACATCCGGCCTGCCATACCCTAGGCGCCACTCATAAGCTGAGTTTGTGTTTCCAGACATCTGTGCCCACAGCCTGGACCCAAACAATCTCCAGGCTAGCCTCCATTACAAGGCCCTTATGGACACAAACACACATTAGGCCCCATCCTCAAGAAAGTCCATTTCAACTCAGCCACCCCGGTTTCTCCCGCAGAGCCATCAGATCTCAACTGTCTAGTCCCTTCTCTCTTCCCCAGGGCTCTGCTTTGGAATTCCTATTTGTTTGGGGCACCTGAGGTATCAAACCTGAAAGGAGACCTCCCATCCCACAGATTGACGAAAAATCATTTGGACCGGGCCATATCCACAGAGAGGAAGATTTGTCCATGGCCCAGGAGGCCTCCCCACATTCCAAGGCCATGGTTGATACAAAATCCAGAGACAAAAGCCTGAGCAAGCGCCTCAGACTCGCTCTTTCTTCATATCCTGAAGTTTTATTCTCATGGTTTGTAGATTGGTCCTGCCATACGGACGTCCCCAAACCTAAGCTGAGTTTGTGTTTTCAGCTTTCTGTCCTCAAATTCCAGGGCCACACACCCTCCAGGATGGGGCCCCTGGAGCCACACATTAGGACTGTGCTTACCCCATGCATGGAAATTCTGCCCATTCCATTGTTCAATATCGTACATATTAGGAGAACCCTGCAAAGTCCCCGAGGCCATCCCAAGAGTGTAGGTCTCCCGGGACAAACAAGGGCTGTCTGACACCAGCTGAGCATCTATCTCCACACATGACATAGATGGATGTCCCCAGAGAAGAAGATGGAACCAGACATGACCCTAGGCCATAATCGGATCCAAGCTTTGGTTTACAATCATGTCTCCTCAAAAGCCTGAATTCCAATACAAGCATAGGGGGTTTCCTGAGGCACCCATCAGAACAAACCTCATCTGCACAAGGAAACTTGAGCATGGGAGCTATGTCAAAAGTTTAGGAGAATACTTCAGGGTCCCGGTGCCACCGCCCCATTCCAAGGCCCCCATGGACACAAACACACTTTAGGACCTTACCTCGGGAAAGTCCATTTCAACTCAGCCTTCCCGGTGTCTCCCGCAGAGCCATCAGATCTCAACTTTCTTGTTGTTAGGAGACAATTGGAATGCGAGGCAATCTTCCCTGGCATCCATCCTCGAATGATGCTCTGGAGTCATTCCATAGTAAATGTCCTGGAGCTGCCCAACAGGTCTCAAATGTCCCGAATAACGAATCCTTGAAGGGGGCATCGAACTACTCCCAACGTGGGAAAACGTTAACAGCCTTAATTCTTTGCTTCGTTCATGAAGGGGCAGTCATGCACAGAAACTCCAACCTGAGCCAAGTCTGATCCACGCCGTGACTTCAGATGCATGAGATATTGGTTCATATCTGCAGGGGGTACCTGCCCTGCCCTCGGCCTGACATCGGAGTCTAGCTTGTGTTCTCAGATTTCTGTCCTCACACTACTGGCCCCGAAGCCCTCACTTTTGGCAATTCTGGACCCACAATGCAGCACTCTGCCTGCCCTCTAGAAAAAATATCTTGCGTACTTAGCTTCCCAGGCACCACAAATGAGGATAAAACTACACGGCACTCGACTGTAACAAAATTATAAAGTCGAACCTGGACACTAATGCAATGTCTGACACAACCTGAGCCCGAACCTCCTGACCAACAACCAGGCAGCTGACCGCACACTGAGCATATCAGACCCACCATGGCCTTAGGTCATCATCTCTTCCCAACTGCGGTTTTCAGGATTTAGAACCTAGACCTTAAATCCACCCACTGCCAAGGGTTGAAAATGATGCAGAAATCAGACCTCCTTCCCCATGGCAAGAAACCTTGTGATTGGCATGTTGTCCAAAGTTCAGTGAAGTTGAAACCAGTGTGGCCCATGTGGCCCCGCCCATGCTCGCAGGCCAATTGGTCACAAATACACATTTTGACTCTCAGCCTGAGTCCAGTCCTAAAGTAAGGCCTCTCAGTGGCTGGATGAAGAGACAGCATATTGGGCCTGCCATGCCCCTAGGCCCAAATTTTTAACCATAATTGGGTTGTCCCTTCACTCTTCCCCAGGGCTCTGCTTTGGAATTCCTTTTTGGTTGAGACACCTGAGGTAACAAACCTGAAAGGAGACCTCCCATCCCACAGATTGTCGAAAAACCACTGGAACCGGGCCATATCCACAGAGAGGAAGATTCGCCCATGGCCCATGAGGCCTCCCCACTTTCCACGGCCATAGTTGATACAAAATCCAGAGACAAAAGCCTGAGCAAGCGCCTCAGACTCACTCTTTCTTCATATCCTGAAGAGTTGTTCTCATGGTTTGAGATTGGGCCTGCCATACCTACGTCCCCAAACCTAAGCTGAGTTTGTGTTTTCAGACTTCTGTCCGCAAAGTCCTGGGCCACACACCCTCCAGGCTGGGGCCTCTGGAGCCTCACATTAGGACTGTGCTTACCCCATGAATGGGAATTCTGCCCATTCCATTGTCCAAAATCGTACATATTAGGAGAACCCTCCAATTCCCCGAGGCCATCCCAATAGTGTAGGTCTCCCGGGACAAACAAGGGCGGTCTGACACCAGCTGAGCATCTACCTCCACTCATACCATAGATGGATGCCCCAGAGAAGAAGATTGAACCAGACAGGACCCTAGGCCATAATCGGATCAGTTGCTTTGGTTTACAGGCATGTATCCTCAAAAGCCTGGACTCCAATAAGAGCATAGGGGGTTTCCTGAGGCACCCATCAGGTTAAATCTCGTCTCCACGAGGAAACTTGTGCATGGGAGCTATGTCAAAAGCTAAGGAGAATACTTCAGGGTCCCGGTGCCACCGCCCCATTCCAAGGCCCTCGTGGACACAAACACACATTAGGCCACATCCTCATGAAAGTCCATTTCAACTCAGCCAACCTGGTTGCTCCCGCAGAGCCAGAAGATCTCAACTGTCTTGTTGCTAGGAGACAATTGGAATGCGAGGCGGGCTTCCCTGGCATCCATCCTCGAACGATGCTCTGGAGTCTTTCCATATGGGACGTCCTGGAGCTGCCCAACAGGTCTCAATTGTCCCGCAGAAGGAATCCTTGAAGGGGGCATCCCACAACTCCCAACGTGGGAAAACCTCCCTGGCCTTGAGATTCCGCTCCTTTCATGGAGGGGCAGTCATGCACAGAAACTCAAACCTGAGCCAACGTCTGATCCTCGCCGTGAGTTCAGATGCATGAGATAATGGTTCAGATCTGAAGGGGGTACCTGCCGTGCCCTCGGCCTGAAGCCCAAGTCTAGCTTCTGTTCTCAGACTTCTGTCCTCACACTCCTGGCCCAGAATCCCTCAAGTCTGGCAATTCCGGACACATATGCAGCACTCTGCTTGACCTCTAGAAAAAATTTATTGCTTAAGAGCTGCCCAGGCACCTTAAATGAGGATAAACCTACACGGCACTCGACTGTACTCAAATATATAGTCTAACATGGGCATAATGCACTGTCTGACACAACCTGAGCCCAACCTCCTGACCAACACCCAGACAGCTGACTGCACACTGAGCAAATCAGACCCGCCAAGGCCTTAAGTCCTCATCTCTACCCAACTGCGGTTTTCAGGTTTCAGAACCTAGACCTTATCTCCAACCACTGCCCAGGGTTGAAAATGATGAGAAATCAGAATTCCTTCCCCATGGCTAGATACCTTGTGATTGGCATGTGGTCCAATGTACAGTGTAGATGAAACCAGTGTTGCCCATGTGGCCCCGCCCATGTACGCAGGCCACATTGGTCACAAACACACATTGTGACCCTCAGCCTGAACCCAGTCCTCAAGTAAGGCTTCGAAGTGGCTATTGAAGCGACAGCATATTGGGCCTGCCCTGCCCCTAGGCCCCAATTTTTAAGCAGAGTTTGGGTAGCCCCTTCACTCTTCCACAGTGCTCTGCTTTGGAATTCTTCTTTGGTTGAAACACCTGAGGTAACAAACCTGAAAGGAGACCTCCCATCCAACAGATTGACGAAAAACAATTGGGCCGTGCCTAATCCACAGAGATGAAGATTCGTCCATGGCCCATGAGGTCTCCGCACATTCCACGGCTATTGATACATAATCCAGAGACAAAAGCCTGAGCAAGCGCCTCAGACTCGTTCTTGCTTCAGATACTGAAGTGTTCTTCACATGGTTTGTAGATTTGGCCTGCCATACCTACGTCCCCAAACCTAAGCTGAGTTTTTGTTTTCAGACTTCTGTCCTCAAAGTCCTGGGCCACAAACCCTCCAGGCTGTGGCCCCTGAGTCACATATTAGGACTGTGCCTACACAATCCATTGGAATTCTGCCCATTCCATTGTCCAAAATCGTACAAATCAGGAGAACCCTCCAAAGTCCCCGAGGCCATCCCAATAGTGTAGGTCTCCCGGGACAAACAACGTTGGTCTGACACCAGCTGAGCATCTACCTCCACTCATACCATAGATGGATATCCCCAAAGAAGAAGATTGAACCAGACAGGACCCTAGGCCATAATCGGATGCATTGCTTTGGTTTACAGGCATGTCTCCTCAAAGGACTGGATTCCAATACCAGCAAAGCGGGTTTCCTGAGGCACCCATGAGAACAAATCTCATCTCCACAAGGAAACTTGTGCATGGGAGCTATGTCAAAAGCTTAGGAGAATACTTCAGGGTCACTGTGCCACCGCCCCAAACCAAGGCCCTCATGGACCCAAACACACATTATGCCCCATCCTCAGGAAAGACCATTTCTTTTTTTTTTTCTATTTAAGATTTCTTTTATTTATTTGACAGACAAAGATCACAAGCAGGTAGAGAGGCAGGCAGAGAGAGAGTAGGAGGTAGGCTCCCTGCTAAGCAGAGAGCCTGATATGAGGCTTGATTGAGAACTCTGAGATCATGACTTCAGCCAAAGGCAGCAGCTTAACCCACTGAGCCACCCAGGAGACCCAGGATAGTCCATTTCAATTCAGCCACCCCGGTTGCTCCCGCAGAGCCATCTGATCTACACTGTCTTGTTGCTATTAGCCAATTGGAATGCGAGGCAGGCTTCCCTGGAATCCATCCACGAATGGTGCTCTGGAGTCATTCCATATGAGATGTACTGGATCTGCCCAACAGGTCTCAATTGTCCCGCAGAAGGAATCCTTGAAGGGGGCATCCCACAACTCCCAACGTGGAAAAACCTCCATGGCCTTGAGATTCCGCTCCGTTCATGAAGGGGCAGTCATGCACAGAAATTCCAACCTGAGCCAACGTCTGATCCTCGCCGTGACTTCAGATGCATGAGATATTGGTTCAGATCTGCAGGGGGTACCTGCTGTGCCCTCGGCCTGAAGCCCAAGTCTAGCTTGTGTTCTCAGACTACTGTCCTCACACTACTACCCAGAACCCCTCAAGTCTAGCAATTCCGGACCCACAATGCACCAGACTGCCAGCACTCTAGAAAAAATATATTTCTTAATGAGTTTCCGAGGAATCTCAAATGATGATAAACATACACGGCACTCGACTGTACACAAATTATGTAGGCTAACCTGGGCAGTAATGCACTCTGGCCCAACATGTGCCTGAACCTCTTGACCAACACCCAGGCAGCTGACCGTACACTGAGCACATCAGACCCGACTTGGCCTTAGGTCTTCATCTCCTCCCAACTGCGATTTTCAGGCTTCAGAACCTAGACATTATCTCCAACCACTGCCCAGGGTTGAAAATGATGCAGAAATCAGAACTCCTTTCCCATGGCAAGAATCCATGTGATTGGCATGTTGTCCAAAGTTCAGTGTAGTTGAAACCAGTGTGGCCCATGATCCCCGGGGATGCTTGTTGGCCACATTGGTCACAAACACACATTGTGACCCTCAGCCTGAGCCAAGTCCTCAAGTAAGGCCTCTTAGTGGCTGGATGAAGTGACAGTATATTGGGCCTGCCATGCCCCAAGGCACCAATTTTAGCCATAGTTTGGGTTGTCCCTTCACTCTTCCCCAGGGCTCTGCTTTGGATTTCCTCTTTTGTTGGGACACTGAGGTAACAAACCTGAAAGGAGACCTCCCATCCCAGAGATTGACGAAAAACCATTGGGACTGGGCCAAATCCACAAAGAGGAAGATTCGTCCATGGCACATGAGGAATCCTCACATTCCACGGCCACCGTTGATACAAAATCCAGAGACAAAAGCCTGAGCAAGCGCCTCAGACTAGCTCTTTCTTCATACCCTGAAGATTTCTTCTCATGGTCTGTAGATTGGGCCTGCCATTCCTACGTCCCCAAACCTAAGGTGAGTTTGTGTTTTCAGACTTGTGTCCTCAAAGTCCTGGGACACACACCGTAAAGGCTGGTGCCCCTGGAGCCACACAGTAGGACTGGGCCTACCCAATCCATGGGAATTCTGCACATTCCATTGTTCAAAATCTTACAAATCAGGAGACCCCTCCAAAGTCCCCGAGGCCAACCCAATAGTGTAGGTCTCCCGGGACAAACAAGGGCGGTCTGACACCGGCTGAGCATCTACCTCCACTCATACCATAGATGGATGTCCCCAGAGAAGAAGATGGAACCAGACAGGACCCTAGCCCATAATCGGATGCATTGATTTGGTTTACAGGCATGTCTCCTCAAAGGACTGCATTCTAATACAAGCAAAAATGGTTTCCTCAGGCACCGATCAGAACAAATCTGTCTCCACAAGGAAACTTGTGCATGGGAGTTATGTCAAAAGCTTAGGAGAATACTTCATGGGCCCTGTGCCACCGCCCCAATCCAAGGCCCTCATGGACACAATCACACATTAGGCCCCATCCTCAGGAAAATCCAATTCAACTCAGCCACCCCGGTTCCACCCGCAGAGCCATCCAATCTAAACTGCTTGGTGCTAGGAGACAATTGGAATGCAGGCGGGCTTCCCTGGCATCGATCTTGAACGTTGCTCTGGAGTCATTCCATATGGGATGTCTGGAGCTGCCAAACAGGTCTCAATTTTCCTGATCAGACTTCTCTCCTCACACTCCTGGCCCAGAAGCCCTCAAATTTGGCAATTCTGGACCCACAATGCAGGACTCTGCCTGCCCTCTAGAAAAAAAAAATATATATATTGTGACCCTCAGCCTGAGCAGAGTCCTCAAGTAATGCCTCTCAGCGGCTGGATGAAGAGACAGCATATTGGGCCTGCCATGATCCTAGGCCCCAATTTTTAACCACAGTTTGGGTTGTCCATTCACTCTTCCCCAGGGCTCTACTTTGGAATTCCTCTTTGGTTGAGACACTGAGGTAACAAACCTGAAAGGAGACCTCCCATCCCACAGCTTGACGAAAAACAATTGGGAACGGGTCAAATCCGCAGAGAGGAAGATTCGTCCACGGCCCATGAGGCCTCCCCACATTCCACGGCCATCGTTGATACAAAATCCAGAGACAAAGCCTGAGCAAGTGCCTCAGACTCGCTCTTTCTTCATATCCTGAAGAATTCTTTACATGGTTTATAGATTGGACCTGCCATACCTACGTCCCCAAACCTAAGCTGAGTTTGTGTTTTCAGACTTCTGTCCTCAAAGTCCTGGGCCACACACCCTCCAGGCTGGGGCCCCTGGAGCCATACATATAGGACTGTGCCTACCCAATCCATGGGAATCTGCGCATTCCATTGTCCAAAATCGTACACATTAGGAGAACCATCCAAAGTACCCGAGGCCATCCCAATAATGTAGGTCTCCGGGGACAAACAAGGGCGGTCTGACACCAGCTGAGCATCTACCTCCAATTATACCATAGATGGATGTCCCTAGAGAAGAAGATTGAACCTGACAGGACCCTAGGCCATAATCGGATCCATTGCTTTGGTTTACAGTCATGTCTCATCAAAAGCCTGGATTCCAATACCAGAATAAGGGGCTTCCTGTGGCACCCATCAGAACAAATCTCGTCTCCACAAGGAAATTTGTGCATGGGAGCTATGTCAAAAGCTTAGGAGAATACTTCAGGGTCCCGGTGCCACCGCCCCATTCCAAGGCCTTCATGGACACAAACACACATTAGGCACCATCCTCAGGCAGTCCATTTCTTTTTTTTGTTTAAAGATTTTATTTATTTATAAGACAGACAGAGATCACAAGCAGGCAGAGAGGCAGGCAGAGAGATAGAAGGAAGCAGGCCCGATATGAGGCTCGAAACCAGGACTCTGAGATCATGACCTGAGCCTAAGGAAGCGGCTTAACCCACTGAGCCACCCAGGAGCCGCAGGAAAGTCCATTTCAACTCAGCCACCCCGTTTGCCCCCGCAGAGCCATCCGACCTAAACTGTCTTGTTCCTAGGAGACAATTGGAATGCGAGGCGGGCTTCCCTGGCATCCATCCTCGAACGGTGCTCTGGAGTCATTCCATATGGGATGTCCTGGAGCTGCCCAACAGGTCTTAATTGTCCCGCAGAAGGAATCCTTGAAGGGGGCAGCCCCTTGAAGGGGGCAGCCCACAACTCCCAACGTGGGAAAACCTCCATGGCCTTTAGAACTGCTCCGTTCATGAAGAGGCAGTCATGCACAGAAACTCCAAACTGAGCCAACGTCTGATCCTCGCCGTGACTTCATACGCATGAGACATTGGGTCAGATCTGCAGGGGGTACCTGCTGTGGCCTCGGCCTGAAGTCCAAGTCTAGCTTGTGTTCTCAGACTTCTGTCCTCACACTCATGGCCTAGAAGCCCTCAAGTTTGTCAATTCCGGACCCACAATGCAGCACTCTGCCAGCCCTCTAAAAAAACATATCTTGCCTAATGAGCTGCCCAAGCACCTTAAATGAGTATAAACCTACACGGCACTCGACTGTACCCAAATTATATAGTCTAACCTGGGCACTAATGCACCATCAGCACCAACTGAGCACGAACCTCCTGACCAAAACCCAGGCAGCTGACCGCACACTGAGCACATCAGACCCGCCATGGCCTTAGGTCAGTGTAGTTGAAAGCAGTGTTGCCAATGTTGCCCCGCCCATGCTCGCGGGCCACATAGGTTACACACACACTTAGGTCGTCATCTCTTCCCTACTGCGGTTTTCAGGCTTCAGAACCTAGACCTTATCTCAAACCACTGCCCAGGGTAAAAATGATCAAGAAATCAGAACTCTTTCCCCGTGGTAAGAAACCTTGTAATTGGCATGTTGTCCAAAGTTCAGTGTAGTTGAAATCAGTGTGGCCAATTAGGCCCCGCCCATGCTCGCGGGGCACATTGGTCACAAACGCATATTGTGACCCTCAGGCTGAGCCCAGTCCTCAAGTAAGGCCTCTCAGTGTCTGGATGAAGTGACAGCATATTGGGCATGCCATGCCCCTAGGCCCCAATTTTTAACCATAGTTTGGGTTTTCCCTTCACTCTTCCCCAGGGCTCTGCTTGGAATTCCTCTTTTGTTGGGACACCTGAGGTAGCAAACCTGAAAGAGACCTCCCATCCCACAGATTGACGAAAAATATTTGGGACCGGGCCAAATCCACAAAGAGGGAGATTCGTCCATGGCCCATGAGGCCTCCCCATCTTCCACGGCCATCGTTGATACAATATCCAGAGACAAATGTCTGAACAAGCACCTCAGACTATCTCTTTCTTCATATCCTGAAGAATTCTTCTCATGGTTTGTAGATTGGGCCTGCCATACCTACCTCCCACAACCTAAGATGAGTTTGTGTTATCAGACTTCTGTCCCCAAAGTCCTGGGCCACACACCCTCCAGGCTGGGGCCCCTGGAGCCACACATTAGGACTGTGACTACCCAATCCATGGGAAGAAGATTGAACCAGACAGGACACTAGGCCATAATCGGATCCATTGCTTTGGTTTACAGGCATGTCTACTCAAAACCCTGGAAACCAATACCAGCAAAGGGGGTTTCCTGAGTCACCCATCAGAACAAATCTCGTCTTCACAAGGAAACTTGTGCATGGGAGCTAGTCAAAAACTTAGGAGAATACTTCAGGGTCCCGGTGCCACCCCCCCATTCCAAGGCCCTCATGGACAAAAACACACATTAGGCCCCATTCTCAGGAAAGTCCATTTCAACTCAGCCACCCCGGTTGCTCCCGCAGAGCCATCCATTCTAAACTGTCTTTGTGCTAGGAGAAAATTGGAATGCGAGGCGGGCTTCCCTGGCATCCATCCCCGAACAGTGCTCTGGAGTCATTCCATATGTGATGTCCTGGAGCTGCCCAACAGGTCTCAATTGTCCCGCACATGAATCCTTGAAGGGGGCATCCCACAACTCCCAACGTGGAAAAACCTCCATGGCCTTGAGATTCCGCACCGTTCATGAAGGGGCTGTCATGCACAGAAACTCCAACCTGAGCCAACGTCTGATCCTCACCGTGACATCAGATGCATGAGATATAGGTTCAGATCTGCAGGGGGTACCAGCTTCCCCTCGGCCTGAAGCCCAAGTCTAACTTGTGTTCTCAGACTTCTGTCCTCACACTCCTAGGCAAGAATCCCTCAAGTTTTGCAATTCTGGACCCACAAGGCAAGACTCTGCCTGACCTCTTCAAAAAATTTTATTGCCTAATGAGCTGCCCAGGCACCTTAAATGAGGATAAACCTAAACGGCACTCCACTGCACCCAAATTATATAGTCTAAGCTGGGCACTAATGCACTGTCTGTCACCACCTGAGCCCGAAACTCCTGACCAACACCCAGGTAGATGACCTCATACTGAGCACATCAACATGCCATGGCCTAAGGTCGTCATCTCTTCCCAACTGTGGTTATCAGGCTTCAGAACCTAGACCTTATCTCCAACCACTGCCCAGGGTTGATAATGATGCAGAAAGCAGAACTCTTTCCCCATGGCAAGAAACCTTGTGATTGGCATGTTGTCCAAAGTTCAGTGTAGTTGAAACCAGTGTGGCCCATGAGGCCCCGCTCATGCTCGAGGGCCACATACTTCAGGTTCCCGGTCCCACCACCCCATTCCAAGGCCCTCATGGACACAAACACACATTAGGCCCCATCCTCAGGAAAGACCATTTCAACTCAGCCACCCCGGTTGCTCCCGCAGAGCCATCCGATCTCCACTGTCTTGTTGCGAGGAGACAATTGGAAAGCGAGGTGGGCTTCCTTGGCATTCATCCTCGAATGGTGCTCTGGCGTCATTCCATATGGGAGGTCCTGGAGCTGCCCAACAGGTCTCAATTGTCCCGCAGAAGGAATCCTTGAAGGGGGCATCCCACAACTCCCAACGTGGGAGAAACTCCATGGCCTTGAGATTCTGCTCCATTCATGAAGGTGCAGTCATGGACAGAAACTCCAAACTGAGCCAACGTCTCATCCTCGCCGTGACTTCCGATGCATGAGATATTGGTTCAGATCTGCAGGGGGGACCTGCCGTGCCCACAGCCTGAAGTCCAAGTCTAGCTTGTCTTCTCAGAATTCTGTCCTCACACACCTGGCCCAGAAGCCCTCAACTCTGGCAATTCCTGACCCACAATGCAGCACTGACAGCCCTCTCGAAAAATATTTTGCCTAATGAGCCTCCCAGGCACCTTAATGAGGATAAACCTACACGGCTCTGACTATACCCAAATTATATAGTCTAACCAGAACACTAATGCACTGTCTGACACAACCTGAGCCCGAACATCCTGACCAACACCCAGACAGCTGACCGCACACTGAGCACATCAGACCCGCCATGGCCTTAGGTCATCATCTCTTCCCAACTGCGGTTCAGGCTTCAGAACCTAGACTTTATATCCAACCTCTGCCCAGGGTTGAAAATGATGCAGAAATCAGAACTCCATCCCCATGGCAAGAGACCTTGTGATTGGCATGTTGTCCAAAGTTCAGTGTAGTTGAAACCAATGTGGCCAATGAGGCCCCGCCCAAGCTCGAGGGCCACATTGGTCACAAACACACATTCTGTCCCTCAGCCTAAGCCCAGTCCTCAAGTAAGGCCTATCAGCGGCTGGATGATGAGATAGCATATTGGGCCTGCCCTGCCCATAGGCCCCAATTTTTAACCATAGTTTGGGTTGTCCCTTCACTCTTTCCCAGGCCTCTGCTTAGGATTCCTCTTTGGTTGGGACACCTGAGGTAACAAACCTGAAAGCAGACCTCCCATCCAACAGATTGACGAAAAACAATTGGGACCGGGCCAAATCCCAAGAGAGGAAGATTCATCCATGGCCCATGTGGCCTCCCCACATTCCACGGCAATCATTGATACAAAATCCAGAGACAAAAGCCTGAGCAAGCGCCTCAGACTCGCTCTTTCTTCATATCCTGAAGAGTTCTTCCTACGGTTTGTAGATTGGGCCTGCCATACCTACGTCCCCAAACCTAAGCTAAGTTTGTGTTTTCAGAATTCTGTCCTCAAAGTCCTGGGCCACACACCCTCTAGGCTAGGGCCACTGGAGCCACACATGAGCACTGTGTCTACCCAATCTATGGGAATTCTGCCCATTCCATTGTCGAAAATCGCACAAATAAGGAGAACCCTCTATAGTCCCCGAGGCCATCCCAATTGTGTAAGTCTCCCAGGACAAACAAGGGCGGTCTCACACCAGCTGAGCATCTACCTCCACTCATACCACAGATGGATGTCCCCAGAGAAGAAAATTGAACCAGACAGGACGCTAGGCCATAAACGGATCCATTGCTTTGGTTTACAGGCATGTCTCCTCAAAAGCCTGGATTCCAATACAAGCATAGGGGTTTTCCTGAGGCACCCATGAGAACAATTCTCGTCTCCATGGGAAACTTGTGCATGTAAGCTATGTCAAAAGCTTAGGAGAGTACTTCAGGGTCCCGGTGCCACCGCCCCATTCCAAGGTCCTCATGGACACAAACACACATTAGGCCCCATCCTCAGGAAAGTCCATTTCAACTCACCACCCCGGTTGCTCCCGCAGAGCCATCCGATTTCAAATGTCTTGTTGCAAGGAGACAATTGGAATGCGAGGCGGGCTTCCTTGGCATCCATATTCGAACTGTGCTCTGGAGTCATTCCATATGGGAAGTCCTGGAGCTGCCCAAAAGGTCTCAATTGTCCCGCAGAAGAAATCCTGGAAAGGGGCATCCCACAAGTCCCAACGTGTTGAAAACCTCCATGGTCGTGAGATTCAGCCATGTTCATGAAGGTGCAGTCATGCACAGAAACTCCAAACTGAGCCAACGTCTGATCCTCGCCGTGACTTCAGATGCATGAGATATTGGTTCAGAAATTCAGGGGGTACCTGCCCTGCCCTCGGCCTGAAGCTCAAGTCTAGCTTGTGTTCTCAGACTTCTGTCCTCACACTACTGGCCCAGAATTCCTCAAGTTTGGCAATTCTGGACCCACAATGCAGCACTCTGCCTACCCTCTAGAAAAAAATATATTGCCTAATGAGGTGCCCAGGCATCTTAAAGGAGGATAAAACTACAAGGCACTCGACTGTACCCAAATTATACAGTCTAACCTGGGCACTAATGCACTGTCTGACACAACCTGAGCCCGAACTTGCTGACCAACACCCAGGCAGCTGACCGCACACTGAGCACATCAGACCCGCCATGGACTTAGGTCGTCATCTCTTCCCAACTGCGGTTTTCAGGATCAAGAACCTAGACCTTATCTCCAACCACTGCCCAGGTTTGAAAATGATGCAGAAAGCAGAACTTTTTCCCAATGGCAAGAAACCTTGTGATTGGCATGTTGTCCAAAGTTCAGTGTAGTTGAAACCAGTGTGGCCCATGAGGCCCCGCCCATGCTCGCGGGCCACATTGGTCACAAACACACATTGTGACCCTCAGCCTGAGCCCAGTCCTCAAGTAAGGCCTCTCAGTGGCTGGATGAAGAGACAGCATATGGGGCCTGCCATGCCACTAGGCCCCAATTTTTAACCATAGTTTGGGTTGTCCCTTCAATCTTCCCCAGGTCTCTGCTTTGGAATTCCTCTTTGGTTCGGACACCTGAGGTAACATACCTGAAGGCAACATCCCAGCCCACAGATTTACGAAAAACAATTGGGACCGGGCAAAATTCACAGAGAGGAAGATTCGTCCATGGCCCATGAGGCCTCCTCACATTCGACGGCCTTCGTTGATACAAAATACAGAGACCATAGCCTGAGCAAGCGCCTCAGACTCGCTCTTTCTTCATATCCTGAAGAGTTCCTCTCATGGTTTGTAGATGGGGCCTGATATACCTACGTCCCCAAACCAAGCTGAGTTTGTGTTTTCAGACATCTGTCCTCAAAGTACTGGGCCACACACACTCCAGGCTGGGGCCACTGGAGCCACACATTAGGACTGTGCCTACCCCATGCCCATTCCATTGTATAATTTCGTACAAATTAGGAGAACCCTCCAAAGTCCCTAGGCCATCCCAATAGTGTAGGTCTCTGTGGACAAACAAGGGCGGTCTGACAACATAATCGGATCCATTGCTTTGGTTTATAGGCATGTCTCCTCAAAATCCTGGATTCCAATACCAGCATAGGGGGTTTCCTGAGGCACCCATCAGAAATAATCTCGTCTCCACGAAGAAACTTGTGCATGGGACCTATGTAGGTCATGAAGGGGCAGTCATGCACAGAAACTACAACCTGAGCCCGAACCTCCTGACCAACAACCAGGCAGCTGACCGCACACTGAGCACATCAGACCCACCATGGCCTTAGGTCATCATCTCTTCCCAACTGCGGTTTTCAGGATTCAGAACCTAGCTGAGTTTGTGTTTTCCGACCTCTGTCCTCAAAGTCCTGGGCAACACACCCTCCTGGCTGGGGCCCCAGGAGCCACATATTAGGACTGTGCCTACCCCATGCATGGGGATTCTGCCCATTCCATTGTCCAAAATTGTACAAATTAGGAGAACCCTCCAAAGTCCCCGAGGCCATCCCAATATGTAGGTGTCTGTGGACAAACAAGGGCGGTCTGACACCAGCTGAGCATCTACCTCCACTCATACCATAGATGGATGTCCCCAGAGAAGGATATGGTACCAGACAGGACCCTAGGCCATAATCGGATCCATTGCTTTGGTTTAAAGGCATGTCTCCTCAAAATCCTGGATTCCTATACCAGCATAGGGGCTTTCCTGAGGCACCCATCAGAAAAAATCTCGTCTCCACGAGGAAACTTGTGCATGGGACCTATGTCAAAATTTTAGGAGCATACTTCCGAGTCCCGGTGCCACCGCCCCATTCCAAGGTCCTCATGGAAACAAACACACATTAGGCCCCATGCTCGGGAACGTCCATTTCAACACAGCCGCCCCGATTGCTCAGTCAGAGCCATAGAACTCAACTGTCTTGTTGCTAGGAGACAATTGGAGAGCGAGGTGGGCTTCCCTGGAATCCATCCTCGAACGGTGCTCTGGAGTCATTCCATATGGCATGTTTTGGAGCTGCCCAACAGGTCTCAATTGTCCCGCAGAAGGAATCCTTGAAGGGGCCATCCCACAACTCCCAACGTGGGAAAAACTCCATGGCCTTGAGATTCCTCTCCGTTCATGAAGGGGCAGCATGCACAGAAACTACAACCTAGGCCAACGTCGGATCCTCGCCGTGACTTCAGATGCATGAGATATTGGTTCAGATGTGCAGGGGGTACCTGCCTTGCCCTCGGCCTGAAGCCCAAGTCTAGCTTGTGGTCTCAGACTTCTGTCCTCACACTGCTGGCCCAGAAGCCCTCACGTTTGGCAATTCCGGAACCACAATGCAGCACTCTACCTGCCCTCTAGAAAAAATATCTTGTCTAAGGAACTGCCCGGGTACCTCAAATAAGGATCAACATACACGGCAATAGACTGTATCCAAATTATATAGTCTAACCTGGGCACTAATGCACTGTCAGACACAACCTGAGCCCGAAACTCCTGACCAACAACCAGGCAGATGACCGCACACTGAGCATATCAGACCCACCATGGCCTTAGGTCATCATCTCTTCCCAACTGCAGTTTTCAGTCTTCTGAACCTAGACCTTATCTCCAACCACGGCCCAGGGTTGAAAATAATGCAGAAATCAGAACTCCTTCACCATGGCAAGAGACCTTGTGATTGGCATGTTGTCCAAAGTTCAGTGTAGATGAAACCGGTGTGGCCCATGAGGCCACGCCCACTCTCCCGGGCCACATTGGACACAAACACACATTGTGACCCTCAGCCTGAGCCCAGTTCTCAAGTAAGGCCTCTCAGTGGCTGGTAAAGAGACAGCATATGGGGCCTGACATGCCCCTAGGCCCCAAATTTTAACCATAGTTTGGGTTGTCCCTTCACTCTTCCCCAGGGCTCTGCTTTGGAATTCCTCTTTGGTTGGGACACCTGAGGTTACAAACCTGAAAGGAGACCTCCCATCCCACAGATTGACGAAATACAATTAGGACCGGTCCAAATCCACAGAGAGGAAGAACCGTCCATGGCCCATGAAGTCTCCCCACATTCCACGGCCATCGTTGACACAAAATCCAGAGACCAAAGCCTGAGCAAGCGCCTCAGACTGGCTCTTTCTTCATATCCTGAAGAATTCTTCTCATGGTTTGTAGATTGGGCCTGCCATACCTACGTCCCCAAACCTAAGCTGTGTCTGTATTTTCAGACTTCTGTCCTCAAAGTCCTGGGCCACACACCCTCCAGGCTGGGGCCCCTGGAGCCACACATTAGGACTGTGCCTACCCAATCTATGGGAATTCTGCCCATTCCATTGTCCAAAATTGTACAAATTAGGAGAACCCTCCAAAGTCCCCGAGGCCATCCCAATATGTAGGTGTCTGTGGACAAACAAGGGCGGTCTGACACCAGCTGAGCATCTACCTCCACTCATACCATAGATGGATGTCCCCAGAAAAGGAGATGGAAACAAACAGGACCCTAGGCCATAATCGGATCCACTTCTTTGGTTTACAGGCATGTCTCCTCAAAATCCTGGATTCTAATACCAGCATAGGGTGTTTCCTGAGGCACCCATCAGAAAAAATCTCGTCACCACGAGGAAACTTGTGCATGGGACCTATGTCAAAATCTTAGGAGCATACTTCCGAGTCCCGGTGCCACTGCCCCATTCCAAGGTCCTCATGGAAACAAACACACATTAGGCCCCATGCTCGGGAACGTCCATTTCAACACAGCCACCCCGGTGTCTCCCGCAGAGCCATCCGATCTCCACTGTCTTGTTGCTAGGAGACAATTGGAATGCGAGGCGGGCTTCCCTGGCATCCATCCTCGAACAGTGCTCTGGAGTCATTCCTTATGGGATATTTTGGAGCTGCCAAACAGGTCTCAATTTTCCCGCAGAAGGAATCCTTGAAGGGGGCATCCCACAACTCCCAACGTGGGAAAACCTCCATGGCCTTGAGATTCCTCTCCATTCATGAAGGGGCAGTTATGCACAGAAACTACAACCTGAGCCAAAGTCTGATCCTCGCCGTGACATCAGATGCATGAGATATTGGTTCAGATGTGCAGGGGTACCTGCCTTGCCCTCGGGACTGAAGCCCAAGTCTAGCTTTTGGTCTCAGACTTCTGTCATCACACTACTGGCCCAGAAGCCCTCATGTTTGGCAATTACGGACCCACAATGCAGCACTCTGCCTGCCCTCTAGAAAAAATATCTTGCCTAATGAGCTGCCCAGGCACCTCAAATGAGGATCAACCTACACGGCACTCGACTGTACCCAAATTACATAGTCTAACCTGGTCACTAATGCACTGTCTGACACAACCTGAGCCTAAAACTCCTGACCAACAACCAGGCAGCTGGCCGCACACTGAGCACATCAGAACCACCATGGCTTTAGGTCATCATCTCTTCCCAACTGCGGATTTCAGGCTTCAGAACCTAGACCTTATCTCCATCCACTGCCCAGGGTTGAAAATGATGCAGAATCAGAACTCCTTCACCATGGCAAGAGACCTTGTGATTGGCATGTTGTCCAAAGTTCAGTGTAGTTGAAACCAGTGTGGCCCATGAGGCCCCGCCCAAGCTCGCGGGCCACATTGGTCGCAAGCACACATTGTGAACCTCTGCCTGAGCCCAGTCCTCAAGTAAGACCTCTCAGTGGCTGGATGAAGGGACAGCATATGGGGCCTGCCATGCCCCTAGGCCCCAAATTTTAACCATAGTTTGGGTTGTCCCTTCACTCTTCCCCAGGGCTCTGCTTTGGAATTCCTCTTTGCTTGGGACACCTGAGGTAACAAACCTGAAAGGAGACCTTCCATCCCACAGATTGACGAAAAACAATTAGGCCGATCCAAATCCACAGAGAGGAAGATTCGTCCATGGCCCATGAGCCTCCCCACATTCCACGGCCATCCTTGACACAAAATCCAGAGACCAAAGCCTGAGCAAGCGCCTCAGACTCGCTCTTTCTTCGTATCCTGAAGATTTCTTCTCATGGTTTGTAGATTGGGCCTGCCATACCTACGTCCCCAAACCTAAGCTGCGTTTGTGTTTTCCGACTTCTGTCCTCACAGTCCTGGGCCACACACCCTCCAGGGTCTGGCCACTGGTGCCACACATTAGGACTGTGCCTACCCCATGCATGGGATTTCTGCCCATTCCATTGTCCAAAATTGTACAAATTAGGAGAACCCTCCAAAGTCCCCGAGGCCATCCCAATAATGTAGGTCTCTGTGAACAAAGAAGGGCGGTCTGACACCAGCTGAGCATCTACCTCCACTCATACCATAGATGGATGTCCCCAGAGAAGGAGATGGAACCAGACAGGACCCTAGGCCATAATCGGATCCATTGCTTTGGTTTACAGGCATGTCTCCTCAAAAGCCTGGATACCAATACCAGCATAGGGGGTTTCCTGAGGCACCCATCAGAAAACATCTCGTCTCCACGAGGAAACTTGTGCATGGGACCTATGTCAAAATCTTAGGAGAATACTTCAGAGTCCCAGTGCCACAGCCCCATTCCAAGGTCCTCATGGACACAAACACATATTAGGCCCCATGCTCGGGAATGTCCATTTGAACTCAGCCACCCCGGTTGCTCCCGCAGAGCCATCCGATCTCCACTGTCTTGTTGCTAGGAGACAATTGGAATGCGAGGCGGGCTTCCCTGGAATCCATCCTCGAACGGTACTCTGGGTCATTCCATATGGGATGTTTTGGAGCTGCCAAACAGATCTCAATTGTCCCGCAGAAGGAATCCTTGAAGGGGGCATCCCACAACTCCCAACGTGGGAAAACCTCCATGGCCTTGAGATTCCTCTCCGTTCATGCAGGGGCAGTCATGCACAGAAACTACAACCTGAGCCAACGTCTGATCTTTGCCGTGACATCAGATGCATGAGATATTGGTTCAGATGTGCAGGGGGTACCTGCCTTGCCCTCGGGCCTGAAGCCCAAGTCTAGTTGTGGTCTCAGACTTCTGTCCACATCTGTCTATGGGTCTGAGTGCAGGTAGGTGCTCAGTTGGGCTCAGATTGCCCCTGTTTTTCCTGGGAAGCCACCACTATTGAGATGGATCAGGGACTTCGGAGGTTTATCCTATTAGAAGGGTTGTGGCCATTGGAATGGGCACACACAATTCCCTAGGAGAGGGCAAGTACAGTCCTCAGGTTTGGCTCCAGGGGCCTGAGCCTGTAGGTTTTGTAGGCCAGGGCTGTTTGGACAGTTGTCTGAAAACACAAACTCGGCTTATGTTTCGGGTCATAGGTATGGCAGGACTGATCTACAGACCATGAAGAGAACACTTCGGGATTTGAAAGAAGGGCGAGTGCGAGGCTCCTGCTCAAGTTTTTGTCTCTGGATATCGTGTCACTCATGGTCGTGAAATTTCTGGGGGACTTCATGGGAAATGGACGAGTCTTACTCTCTTGTGGTTTGGCCCCGTCCAAAGAGTTTGGGGGCATTCTATGGGCTGGAAGAAGTCCGTTTTTTGTTGTTGTTGTTGTTGTTGTTTTCTTTTTTAACCTCAGGTGTCCCACCAAATGAGGGATTCCAGAGTAGAGCCCTGGGGAGGGGCGACTGGACAATCAGAAATCTGGTTAAAAATTGGGGCCTAGGGACATGTCAAGCCCATTATGACATCTAATGGTCCAGCAACTGAGAGGACTTACTAGAGGACAGGACTCATGCTGAGGGTCACAATGCGTGTGTATGCCCTGGTCGCATTCAAGAATGGGCGGGGCCTCAGGGTGAATGCTGGTTTCTCCTACACTGAACGTTGGACAACGTGCCAACCACAAGGGTTCTTGCCATGGGTAAGGAGGAGTTCTGATTTCTGCATCACACTCACCCCTGGGCAGTGCTCGGAGATAAGGTCTCGGTTCTGAAGCCTGAAAACTGAGGTAGGGAAGAGATGATGACCTAAGGCCATGGCGGGTTTTATGGGCTCAGTGTGCGGTCAGCTTTCTGGGTGTTGGTCAGGAGGTCCGGGTTCAGGTTGTGTTCGACAGTGCATTAGTGCCCAGGATAGACTATATAATTTGGGTAAAGTCGAGTGCTGTGTAGGTTGATCCTCATTTAATGTTCCTGGGGAGCTCATGAGGCAATAATTTTTTTTCTAGAGGGCAGGCAGAGTGCTGCATAGTGGGTCGGGAATTGCCAAACTTGAGGGCTTCGGGGCCAGGAATGTGAGGACGGAAGTCTGAGAATACAAGCTAGACTTGGGTTTCAGGGCGAGGGCACGGCAGGTACCCCCTGCAGTGTGACCCAATATCTCATGCATCTGAAGTCAGGGCGAGGATCAGACGTTGGCTCAGGTTGGAGTTTCTGTGCATGACGGCCGCTTCATGTAGGGAGCGGAATCTCGAGGCCATTGAGGTTTTCCCACGTTGGGAGTTGTGGGATGCCCCCTTCAAGGATTCCTTCTGCAGGACAATTGAGACCTGTTGGACGTCTCCAGGACATCCCATATGGAATGACTCCAGTGCACCGTTCGCGGATGGATGCCTGTGAAGCCTGCCTCGCATTCCAATTGTCTCCTAGCAACAAGACAGTTTAGATCTGATGGCTCTCCCGGAGCAACCGGGGTGGCTGAGTTGAAATGGACTTTCCTGATCATGGGTCCTAATGTGTTTTTGTGTCCATGAGGGCCTTGGAATGGGGCGTTGGCACCGGGACCCTGAAGTACTCTCCTAAGCTTTGGACATGGCTCCCATGCACAGGTTTCCTTGTGGAGACGAGATGAGTTCTGATGGGTGCCTCAGGAAAACCCCTAAGCTCGTATTGGAATCAGGCTTTTGAGGACACATGCCTGTAACCCAAAGCAATGGATCCTATTATGGCCTAGGGTCCTGTCTGGTTCAATCTTCTTCTCTGGGGACATCCATCTATGGTATGAGTGGAGGTCGATTATCAGCTGTTGTCAGACAGCCCTTTTTTGTTCCGGGCGACCTACACTATTGCGATGGCCTCAAGGACTTTGGAGGTTTCTCCTAATTTGTACGATTTTGGACCATGGAATGGGCAGAATTCCCATGGATTGGTAGGCACAGTCCTAATGTGTACTTCAGGGTGTGTGGCCCAAGACTTTGAGGACAGAAGTCTGAAAACACAAACTCAGCTTAGGTTTGGGGACGTAGTTATGGCAGGCACGATCTATAAGCTATGAGAAGAACTCTTCAGGATATGAAGAAAGTGCGAGTCTGCGGCGCTTGCTCAGGCTTTTGTCTCTGGATTTTGTATCAGCGATGGCCGTGGAATGTCGGGGAGGCCTCCTGGGCCATGGACGAATCTTCCTCTCTGAGGATTTGGCCCGATTCCCAATTGCTTTTCGTCAATCTGTGGGATGGGAGGAGTCATTTCAGTTTTGTTACCTCAGGTGTCCCTCCAAAAGAGGAATTCCAAAGCAAAGCCGTGGGGAATTCTGAAGGGACAACCCGAACTATGGTTAAAAATTGAGGCCTAGGGGCATGGCAAGCCCAATATGCTATCTTTTCATCTAGCCACTGAGTGGCCTTACTTGAGGACTGACTCAGCCTGAGGGTCACAATGTGTGTTTGTGACCAATGTGGCCCGCGAGCATGGGCGGGGCCTCATGGGCCACACTGGTTTCAACTACAATGAACGTTGGACAACATGCCAACCACAAGGTTTCTTGCCATGGGGAAGGAGATCCGATTTCTGTATCACCTTCAACCCTGGGCAGTGATTGGAGATAAGGTCTAGGTTCTGAAACCTGAAAACCGAGTTTGGGAAGAGATGACGACCTAATGCCATGGTGGCTCCATGTGCTCAGTGTGCGGCCAGCTGTCAGGGAGGGGCCAGGGGTCCAGGCTCAGACTGTGTCAGAAAGGGCATTAGTGCCCTGGTCAGCCTATGTATTTGGGGTACAGCCAAGGTCGGTGCAGGTTGATCCTCATTTGGGGTTACTAGGTAGCCCCAGAGGACAATGTTTTTCTTCTGTAGGGCAGGCAGAGTGCTGCATTGTAGTTCTGGATTGCCAAACTGGAGGGCTTGTGGGCCAGGAGTCTGACGACAAAATTCTGAGAACACAAGCTAGGCTTAGGTTACTGGGTGAGGCCATGGCAGGCACAATCTACAGACCTGAATCGAGATCTCGTGCATCTGAAGTCAGGGCGAGGATCAGACGATCGCTCAGGTTGGAGTTTCTGTCCCTGATGGCCCCTTCATGAATGTGGGGGCATCACGAGGCCATGGTGGTTTTCCCACGATGGGAGTTATGAGAAGCTCCAAACTGCAGAGAGTCTTCTGCAGGACAATTGAGACCTGTTGTTTGGGTCCAGGCCAATGATTCTGTGCAGGGTTCTAAGGATGGATGGCTGGGTAGCCCACCTCGCATTCCAATTGTCTCCTAGCAACAAGAGAGTTTAGATGCTGGATCTTGTCGAGCAACCGAGGAGGCTGAGTTGAAATGGACTCGCCTGTGGATGGCTCCTAATGTGCTTTTGTGTCTATGCAGACCTTGGAATGAAGCAGTGGCACTGGGGCCCTGATCGTTCTCCTAAATAGATGCTTTGACACAGCTCCAACGTGCAAGTTTCCCATGTGTAGATGAGATGTTTTCTGATGGCTGAGTCAAGAAACAAACAGCCATATGCTGGTTTTGAAAACCAGGCCTCTGAGGAGAGATGCCTGGAAACCAAAGCAATGGATCTGATTAGTGCCTAGGTTCCAGTTCTTTCCTTTGGACCTCTGGGGACATCTGTCTATTGGTCTGAGTGTAGATAAGTGCTCAGATGGCCTCAGATTGCCCCTGATTTTCCTGGGAAGCCACCACTAGTGAGATGGATGAGGGACGTTGGCGGTTTTTCCTATTAGAAGTGTTGTGGCCATCGGAATGGGCACACACAATCCCCTTGGAGAGGGCAAGTATAGTCCTCAGGTTTGGCTCCAGGGACCTGAGCCTGTAGGTTGTGTAGGCCAGGGCTGTTTGGACAGTTGTCTGAAAATACAAACTCGGCTTATGTTTCGGGTCATAGGTATGGCAGGACTGATCTACAGACTTGAGGAGAACTCTTCGGGATTTGAGAAAAGGGCGAGTGTGAGGCTCTTGAGCAAGTTTTTGTCTCTGGATATAGTGTCAATCATGGTGGTGAAATTTCTGCGTGACTTCATGGGAAATGGTCGAGTCTTACTCTCTGGTGGTTTGGCCCTGTACAAAGAGTTTGTGGTCATACTTTGGGATGGAAGAAGTCCGTTATTATGTTGTTGTTGCTTTCTTTTTTAACCTCAGGTGTCCCACCAAATGAGGGATTCCAGAGTAGAGCCCTGGGTAGGGACGACTGGACAATCAGAAATCGGGTTAAAAATTGGGGCCTAGGGACATGTCAAGCCCATTATGATATCTAATGGTCCAGCCACTGAGAGGACTTACTAGAGGACAGAACTCATGCTGAGGGTCACAATGCATGTTTATGCCCTCGTCGCACTCAAAATGGGTGGGGCATCAGGGTGAATGCTGGTTTCTCCTCTACTGAACGTTGGACAACGTGCCAACCACAAGGTTTCTTGCCATGGGTAAGGAGGAGTTCTGATTTCTGCATCACACTCACCCCTGGGCAGTGATTGGAGATAAGGTCTCGTTTTGAAGCCTGAACTGAGGTAGGGAAGAGAAGGCGACCTAAGGCCATGGCAGGTCTGATGTGCTCACTGTGCGGTCAGCTGCCTGATGTTGGTCCGGAGGTTCGGGCTCAGGTTTTGTCAGAGAGTGCATTAGTGCTCTGGTTAGACTATATAATTTGGGTACAGTCGAGTGCCGTGTAGGTTTATTCTCATTTGAGGTGCCTGGGCAGCTCATTAGGCAAGATATTTTTTCTAGAGGGCTGGCAGAGTGCTGCATTGTGGGTCCGGAATTGCCAAACCTGAGGTCTCCTGGGCCAATAGTGTGAGGACAGAAGTCTTAGAACACAAGCTAGACTTGGGCTTCAGGCCGATGGCACGGCAGTTACCCCCTGCAGATCTGAACCAATATCTCATGCATCTGAATTCACGGCGAGGATCAGACGTTGGCTCAGGTTGGATTTTCTGTGCATGACTGCCCCTTCATGAACGGACCGGAATCTCAAGGCCATGGAGGTTTTCCCACGATGGGAGTTGTGGGATTCCCCCTTCATGGATTCCTTCTGAGGGACAATTGAGAATTGTTGGGCAGCTCCAGGACATCCCATAAGGAATGACTCCAGATCACCATTGGAGGATGGATGCCAGGGAAGCCCGCCTCGCATTCCAATTGTCTTTTAGCAACAAGACAGGTGAGAACGGATGGCTATGCTGGAGCAACCGGGGTGGCTGAGTTGAAATGGATTTTTCCTCAGAATGGAGCCTAAGGTGTGTTTGTGTCCATGAGGGCCTTGGAGGATGGATGCCCAGGAAGACCGCCTCGCATTCCAATTGTCTCCTAGCAACAAGACAGTTGAGATCGAATGGCCTGCGGGAGCAACCTTGGTGGCTGAGTTGAAATGGACTTTCCTGAGGATGGGGCCTAATGTGTTTTTGTGTCCATGAGGGCGTTGGAATGGGGGGATGGCACCGGGACCCTGAAGTATTCTCCTAACCTTTGGACATAGCTCCCAAGCACTAGTTTCCTTGTGAAGACGATTTTTGTTCTGATGGGTGCCTCAGGAAACCCCCTTTGCTGGTATTGGAATCCGGGATTTTGAGGAGACATGCCTGTAAACCAAATAATGGATCCGATTATGGCTTAGGGTCCTGTCTGGTTCAATCTTCTTCTCTGGGGACATCCATCTATGGTATGAATGGAGGTAGATGCTCAGCTGGTGGCAGGGTGCCTGGGCTACTCATTAGGCAATATATTTTTTCTAGAGGCAGGCAGAGTGCTGCATTGTGGGTCCGGTATTGCCAAACATGAGGGATTCTGGACCAGGAGTGTGAGGACAAGTCTGAGAACAGAAGCTAGACTTGGGCTTCAGGCCGAGGGCACGGCTGGTACCCCCTGCAGATCTGAACGAATATCTCATGCTTCTGAAGTCACGGCGAGGATCAGACGTTGGCTCGGGTTGGAGTTTCTGTGCATGACTGCCCCTTCCCGAATGGAGCGGAATCTCAAGGCCATGGAGGTTTTCCCACGTCGGGAGTTGTGGGATGCCCCCTTCAAGGATTCCTTCTGCGGGACAATTGAGACCTGTTGGGCAGCTCCAGGATATCCCATATGGAAGGACTCCAGAGCACCATTCGGGGTGGATGCCTGGGAAGCGGGCCTCGCATTCCAAATGTCTCCTAGCAACAAGACAGTTGAGATCGGATAGCTCTGCGGGAGCAACCGGCGTGGCTGAGTTGAAATGGACTTTTAGGGTCGGGCCCATTTGTGTTTGTGTCCATGAGGGCCTTGGAATGGGGCGTTGGCACCGGGACCCTGAAGTATTCTCCTAAGCTTTTGACCTACCTCCCATGCACAAGTTTCGTTGTGGAGATGAGTTTTGTTCTGAGGGGTGACTCAGGAAACCCCCTATGCTGGTATTGGAATCCAGGCTTCTGAGGAGACATGCCTGTAAACCAAAACAATGGATCCGATTATGGCCTAGGGTCCTGTCTGGTTCAATCTTCTTCTCTGGTGATATCCATCTATGGAATGAGTGGAGGGAGATGCTCACCTGGTGTCACACCGCCCTTGTTTGTCCCTGGAGACCTACACTATTGGGATGGCCTCGGGGACTTTGGAGAGTTTTCTTAATTGGTGAGATTTTGGCCAATGGAATGGGCAGAATTCCCATGGATTGGGTAGGCACAGTCCTAATGTGTGGCTCCAGGGGCCCCAGCCTGGAGGGTGTGCGGCCCAGGACTTTGAGGACAGAAGTCTGAAAACACAAACTCAGCTAAGGTTTTGGGACGTAGGTATGGGAGGCCCAATCTACAAACCATGAGAAGTACCCCTCAGGATATGAAGAAAGAGCGAGTCTGAGGCACTTGCTCAGGCTTTTGTCTCTGGATTTTGTATCAACAATGGCTGTAGAATGTGGGGAGGCCTCATGGGATATGGACGAATCTTCCTCTCTGTGGATTTGGCCCGGTCCCAATAGTTTTTCTTCAATTGTCGGATAGGAGGTCTCCTTTCAGGTTTATTACCTCAGGTGTCCGAACAAAATAGGAATTCCAAAGCAGAGCCCTGGGGAAGAGTGAAGGGACAACCCAAACTATGGTTAAAAATTGGGGCCTAGGTGCTTGGCAGGCCCAATATGCTGTCTCTTCATCCAGCCACTGAGAGGCCTTACTTGAGGACTGGGATCATGCTGAGGGTCACAATGTGTGTTTGTGACCAATGTGGCCCGCGAGCATGGGCGGGGCCTCATGGGCCACACTGGTTTCAACTACACTGGACTTTGGACAACCTGCCAAACACAAGGTCTCTGGCCATGGGGAATGGTTTCTGATATCTGCATCATTTTCAACCCTGGGCAGTGGTTGGAGATAAGGTCTAGGTTCTGAAGCCTGAAAAACCGAAGTTGGGAAGAGATGACGACCTAAGGCCATGGCGGGTCTGATATGCTCAGTGTGCGGTCAGCTGCCTGGGTGTTGGTCAGGAGGTTCGGGCTCAGGTTGTGTCAGTCAGTGCATTAGTCCCAGGTTAGACTATATGATTTGGGTACAGTCGAGTGCCGTATAGGTTTATCCTCATTTGAGGTGCCTGGGGAGCTCAATAGGCAAGATATTTTTTCTAGAGGGCAAGCAGAGTGCTGCACTTTGGTTCCAGAATTGCCAAACTTGAGGGCTTCTGGGCCAGGAGTGTGAGGAGAGAAGTCTGAGAACACAAGCTAGACTTGGGCTTCAGGCCGAGGGCACGGCAGGTACCTCCTGCAGATCTGAACCAATATTTCATGCATCTGAAGTCACGGCGAGGATCAGACGTTGGCTCGGGTTGGAGTTTCTGTGCATGACTGCCCCTTCATGAACGGAGCGGAATCTCAAGGCCATGGAGGTTTTCCCACGTTGGGAGTTGTGGGATGCCCCCTTCAAGGATTCCTTCTGCGGGACAATTGAGACCTGTTGGTCAGCTCCAGGACATTCCATATGGAATGACTCCAGAGCACCGTTCGAGGATCGATGCCAGGGAATCCCGCCTCGCATTCCAATTTTCTCCCAGCAACAAGACAGTTGAGTTTTGATGGCTCGGCGGGAGCAATCGGGGCGGCTGTGTTGAAATGGACTTTCCCGAGGTTGGGGCCTAATGTGTGTTTGTGTCCATGAGGGCCTTGGAATGGGGCGGTGACACCGGGACACTGAAGTATTCTCCTAAGCTTTTGACATAGGTCCCATGCACAAGTTTCCTTGGGGAAACGAGATTTGTTCTGAGGGGTGCCTCAGGAAACCCCCTATGCTGGTCTTGGAATCCAGGCTTTTGAGGAGACATGTCTGTAAACCAAAGCAATGGATCCGAATATGGCCTAGGGTCCTGTCTGGTTCCATCTTCTTCTCTGGGGATATCCATCTATGGAATGAGTGGAGGTAGATGCTCACCTGTTGTCAGACCACCCTTGTTTGTCCCCGGAGTCCTACACTATTGGGTTGGCCCCTGGGACTTTGGAGAGTTCTCCTAATTTGTACGATTTTGGACAATGGAATGGGCAGAATTCCCATGGATTGGGTAGGCACAGTCCTAATGTGTGGCTCCAGGGGCCCCAGCCTGGAGGGTGTGTGGCCCAGGAATCTGAGGACAGAAGTCTGAAAACACAAACTCAGCTTAGGTTGGGAACGTAGGTATGGCAGGGCCAATCTACAAACCATGAGAAGGACTCTTCAGGATATGAAGAAAGAGCGAGTCTGAGGCGCTTGCTCAGGCTTTTGTCTCTGGATTTTGTATCAAAGATGGGCGTGGAACGTGGGGAGGCCTCATGGGCCATGGACGAATCTTCCTCTCTGTGGATTTGGCCCGGTCCCAATTTCTTTCCGTCAATCTGTGGGATGGGAGGTCTCCTCTCAGGTTTGTTACCTCAGGTGTCCCAACCAAAGAGGAATTCCAAAGCAGAGCCCTGGGGAAGAGTGAAGGGACAACCCAAACGATGGTTATAAATTGGGGCCTAGGGCCATGGCAGACCCAATATGCTGTCTCTTCATCCAGCCACTGAGTGGCCTTACTTAAAGACTGGGCACAGGCTGAGGGTCAGCATGTGTGTTTGTGAACAATGTGGCCCGCGAGCATGGGCGAGGCCTCATGGGCCACACTGGTTTCAACTACACTGAACTTTGGATAACATGCCAATCACAAGGTCTCTTGCCATGGGGAAGGAGCTCTGATTTCTGCATCATTTTCAACCCTGGGCAGTGTTTGGAGATAAGGTCTACGTTCTGAAGCCTGAAAACCGCAGTTGGGAAGAGATGACGACCTCAGGCCATGGCGGGTCTGATGTGCTCACTGTGCGGTCAGCTGCCTGGGTGTTGGTCCGGAGGTTCGGGTTCAGGTTGTGTCAGACAGTGAATTAGTACCCAGGTTAGACTATATAATTCAGGTACAGTCGAGAGCCGTGTAGGTTTATCCTCATTTGAGGTGCCTGGGCTACTCATTAGGCAATATATTTTTTCTAGAGGCAGGCAGAGTGCTGCATTGTGGGTCCGGTATTGCCAAACATGAGGGATTCTGGACCAGGAGTGTGAGGACAAGTCTGAGAACAGAAGCTAGACTTGGGCTTCAGGCCGAGGGCACGGCTGGTACCCCCTGCAGATCTGAACGAATATCTCATGCTTCTGAAGTCACGGCGAGGATCAGACGTTGGCTCGGGTTGGAGTTTCTGTGCATGACTGCCCCTTCCCGAATGGAGCGGAATCTCAAGGCCATGGAGGTTTTCCCACGTCGGGAGTTGTGGGATGCCCCCTTCAAGGATTCCTTCTGCGGGACAATTGAGACCTGTTGGGCAGCTCCAGGATATCCCATATGGAAGGACTCCAGAGCACCATTCGGGGTGGATGCCTGGGAAGCGGGCCTCGCATTCCAAATGTCTCCTAGCAACAAGACAGTTGAGATCGGATAGCTCTGCGGGAGCAACCGGCGTGGCTGAGTTGAAATGGACTTTTAGGGTCGGGCCCATTTTGTGTTTGTGTCCATGAGGGCCTTGGAATGGGGCGTTGGCACCGGGACCCTGAAGTATTCTCCTAAGCTTTTGACCTACCTCCCATGCACAAATTTCGTTGTGGAGATGAGATTTGTTCTGAGGGGTGCCTCAGGAAACCCCCTATGCTGGTATTGGAATCCAGGCTTCTGAGGAGACATGCCTGTAAACCAAAACAATGGATCCGATTATGGCCTAGGGTCCTGTCTGGTTCAATCTTCTTCTCTGGTGATATCCATCTATGGAATGAGTGGAGGGAGATGCTCACCTGGTGTCACACCGCCCTTGTTTGTCCCTGGAGACCTACACTATTTGGATGGCCTCGGGGACTTTGGAGAGTTTTCTTAATTGGTGAGATTTTGGCCAATGGAATGGGCAGAATTCCCATGGATTGGGTAGGCACAGTCCTAATGTGTGGCTCCAGGGGCCCCAGCCTGGAGGGTGTGCGGCCCAGGACTTTGAGGACAGAAGTCTGAAAACACAAACTCAGCTAAGGTTTTGGGACGTAGGTATGGGAGGCCCAATCTACAAACCATGAGAAGTACCCCTCAGGATATGAAGAAAGAGCGAGTCTGAGGCACTTGCTCAGGCTTTTGTCTCTGGATTTTGTATCAACAATGGCTGTAGAATGTGGGGAGGCCTCATGGGATATGGACGAATCTTCCTCTCTGTGGATTTGGCCCGGTCCCAATAGTTTTTCTTCAATTGTCGGATAGGAGGTCTCCTTTCAGGTTTATTACCTCAGGTGTCCGAACAAAATAGGAATTCCAAAGCAGAGCCCTGGGGAAGAGTGAAGGGACAACCCAAACTATGGTTAAAAATTGGGGCCTAGGTGCTTGGCAGGCCCAATATGCTGTCTCTTCATCCAGCCACTGAGAGGCCTTACTTGAGGACTGGGATCATGCTGAGGGTCACAATGTGTGTTTGTGACCAATGTGGCCCGCGAGCATGGGCGGGGCCTCATGGGCCACACTGGTTTCAACTACACTGGACTTTGGACAACCTGCCAAACACAAGGTCTCTGGCCATGGGGAATGGTTTCTGATATCTGCATCATTTTCAACCCTGGGCAGTGGTTGGAGATAAGGTCTAGGTTCTGAAGCCTGAAAAACCGAAGTTGGGAAGAGATGACGACCTAAGGCCATGGCGGGTCTGATATGCTCAGTGTGCGGTCAGCTGCCTGGGTGTTGGTCAGGAGGTTCGGGCTCAGGTTGTGTCAGTCAGTGCATTAGTCCCAGGTTAGACTATATGATTTGGGTACAGTCGAGTGCCGTATAGGTTTATCCTCATTTGAGGTGCCTGGGGAGCTCAATAGGCAAGATATTTTTTCTAGAGGGCAAGCAGAGTGCTGCACTTTGGTTCCAGAATTGCCAAACTTGAGGGCTTCTGGGCCAGGAGTGTGAGGACAGAAGTCTGAGAACACAAGCTAGACTTGGGCTTCAGGCCGAGGGCACGGCAGGTACCTCCTGCAGATCTGAACCAATATTTCATGCATCTGAAGTCACGGCGAGGATCAGACGTTGGCTCGGGTTGGAGTTTCTGTGCATGACTGCCCCTTCATGAACGGAGCGGAATCTCAAGGCCATGGAGGTTTTCCCACGTTGGGAGTTGTGGGATGCCCCCTTCAAGGATTCCTTCTGCGGGACAATTGAGACCTGTTGGTCAGCTCCAGGACATCCCATATGGAATGACTCCAGAGCACCGTTCGAGGATCGATGCCAGGGAATCCCGCCTCGCATTCCAATTTTCTCCCAGCAACAAGACAGTTGAGTTTTGATGGCTCGGCGGGAGCAATCGGGGCGGCTGTGTTGAAATGGACTTTCCCGAGGTTGGGGCCTAATGTGTGTTTGTGTCCATGAGGGCCTTGGAATGGGGCGGTGACACCGGGACACTGAAGTATTCTCCTAAGCTTTTGACATAGGTCCCATGCACAAGTTTCCTTGTGGAAACGAGATTTGTTCTGAGGGGTGCCTCAGGAAACCCCCTATGCTGGTCTTGGAATCCAGGCTTTTGAGGAGACATGTCTGTAAACCAAAGCAATGGATCCGAATATGGCCTAGGGTCCTGTCTGGTTCCATCTTCTTCTCTGGGGATATCCATCTATGGAATGAGTGGAGGTAGATGCTCACCTGTTGTCAGACCACCCTTGTTTGTCCCCGGAGTCCTACACTATTGGGTTGGCCCCTGGGACTTTGGAGAGTTCTCCTAATTTGTACGATTTTGGACAATGGAATGGGCAGAATTCCCATGGATTGGGTAGGCACAGTCCTAATGTGTGGCTCCAGGGGGCCCAGCCTGTAGGGTGTGTGGCCCAGGAATCTGAGGACAGAAGTCTGAAAACACAAACTCAGCTTAGGTTGGGAACGTAGGTATGGCAGGGCCAATCTACAAACCATGAGAAGGACTCTTCAGGATATGAAGAAAGAGCGAGTCTGAGGCGCTTGCTCAGGCTTTTGTCTCTGGATTTTGTATCAAAGATGGGCGTGGAACGTGGGGAGGCCTCATGGGCCATGGACGAATCTTCCTCTCTGTGGATTTGGCCCGGTCCCAATTTCTTTCCGTCAATCTGTGGGATGGGTGGTCTCCTCTCAGGTTTGTTACCTCAGGTGTCCCAACCAAAGAGGAATTCCAAAGCAGAGCCCTGGGGAAGAGTGAAGGGACAACCCAAACGATGGTTATAAATTGGGGCCTAGGGCCATGGCAGACCCAATATGCTGTCTCTTCATCCAGCCACTGAGTGGCCTTACTTAAAGACTGGGCACAGGCTGAGGGTCAGCATGTGTGTTTGTGAACAATGTGGCCCGCGAGCATGGGCGGGGCCTCATGGGCCACACTGGTTTCAACTACACTGAACTTTGGATAACATGCCAATCACAAGGTCTCTTGCCATGGGGAAGGAGCTCTGATTTCTGCATCATTTTCAACCCTGGGCAGTGTTTGGAGATAAGGTCTACGTTCTGAAGCCTGAAAACCGCAGTTGGGAAGAGATGACGACCTCAGGCCATGGCGGGTCTGATGTGCTCAGTGTGCGGTCAGCTGCCTGGGTGTTGGTCCGGAGGTTCGGGTTCAGGTTGTGTCAGACAGTGAAGTAGTACCCAGGTTAGACTATATAATTCAGGTACAGTCGATAGCCATGTAGGTTTATCCTCATTTGAGGTGCCTGGGCTACTCATTAGGCAATATATTTTTTCTAGAGGCAGGCAGAGTGCTGCATTGTGGGTCCGGAATTGCCAAACATGAGGGATTCTGGACCAGGAGTGTGAGGACAAGTCTGAGAACAGAAGCTAGACTTGGGCTTCAGGCCGAGGGCACGGCTGGTACCCCCTGCAGATCTGAACGAATATCTCATGCTTCTGAAGTCACGGCGAGGATCAGACGTTGGCTCGGGTTGGAGTTTCTGTGCATGACTGCCCCTTCATGAACGGAGCGGAATCTCAAGGCCATGGAGGTTTTCCCACGTTGGGAGTTGTGGGATGCCCCCTTCAAGGATTCCTTCTGCGGGACAATTGAGACCTGTTGGGCAGCTCCAGGATATCCCATATGGAAGGACTCCAGAGCACCGTTCGGGGTGGATGCCTGGGAAGCGGGCCTCGCATTCCAAATGTCTCCTAGCAACAAGACAGTTGAGATCGGATAGCTCTGCGGGAGCAACCGGCGTGGCTGAGTTGAAATGGACTTTTAGGATCGGGCCCATTGTGTGTTTGTGTCCATGAGGGCCTTGGAATGGGGCGTTGGCACCGGAACCCTGAAGTATTCTCCTAAGCTTTTGACATACCTCTCATGCACAAGTTTCCTTGTGGAGATGAGATTTGTTCTGAGGGGTGCCTCAGGAAACCCCCTATGCTGGTATTGGAATCCAGGCTTTTGAGGAGACATGCCTGTAAACCAAAACAATGGATCCGATTATGGCCTAGGGTCCTGTCTGGTTCAATCTTCTTCTCTGGTGATATCCATCTATGGAATGAGTGGAGGGAGATGCTCACCTGGTGTCACACCGCCCTTGTTTGTCCCTGGAGACCTACACTATTGGGATGGCCTCGGTGACTTTGGAGAGTTTTCTTATTTGGTGAGATTTTGGACAATAGAATGGGCAGAATTCCCATGGATTGGGTAGGCACAGTCCTAATGTGTGGCTCCAGGTGCCCCAGCCTGGAGGGTGTGCGACCCAGGACTTTGAGGACAGAAGTCTGAAAACACAAACTCAGCTAAGGTTTTGGGACGTAGGTATGGGAGGCCCAATCTACAAACCATGAGAAGTACCCCTCAGGATATGAAGAAAGAGCGAGTCTGAGGCACTTGCTCAGGCTTTTGTCTCAACAATGGCTGTAGAATGTGGGGAGGCCTCATGGGATATGGACGAATCTTCCTCTCTGTGGATTTGGCCCGGTCCCAATAGTTTTTCTTCAATTGTCGGATGGGAGGTCTCCTTTCAGGTTTATTACCTCAGGTGTCCGAACAAAATAGGAATTCCAAAGCAGAGCCCTGGGGAAGAGTGAAGGGACAACCCAAACTATGGTTAAAATTTGGGGCCTAGGTGCATGGCAGGCCCAATATGCTGTCTCTTCATCCAGCCACTGAGAGGCCTTACTTGAGGACTGGGCTCATGCTGAGGGTCACAATGTGTGTTTGTGACCAATGTGGCCCGCGAGCATGGGCGGGGCCTCATGGGCCACACTGGTTTCAACTACACTGGACTTTGGACAACATGCCAAACACAAGGTCTCTGGCCATGGGGAATGTGTTCTGATATCTGCATCATTTTCAACCCTGGGCAGTGGTTGGAGATAAGGTCTAGGTTCTGAAGCCTGAAAAACCGAAGTTGGGAAGAGATGACGACATAAGGCCATGGCGTGTCTGATATGATCAGTGGGTGGTCAGCTGCCTGGGTGTTGGTCAGGAGGTTCGGGCTCAGGTTGTGTCAGACAGTGCATTAGTGCCCAGGTTTGACTATATGATTTGGGTACAGTCGAGTGCCGTGTAGGTTTATCCTCATTTGATGTGCCTGGGCTGCTCTTAGGCAAGATATTTTTTATAGATGGCAGGCAGAGTGCTGCATTGTGAGTCCGGAATCCAAACTTGAGGGCTTCTGGGCCAGGAGTGTGAGTACAGAAGTCTGAGAACACAAGCTAAACTTGGGCTTCAGGCAGAGGGCACAGCATGTACCCCCTGCAGAGTGAATCAATATCTCAAGCATCTGAAGTCACGGTGAGGATCAGACGTTGGCTCAGGTTGGAGTTTCTGTGCATGACTGCCCCTTCATGAACGGAGCGGAATCTCAAGGCTATGGAGGTTTTCCCACGTTGGGAGTTGTGGGATGCCCCCTTCAAGGATTCCTTCTGCAGGACAATTGAGACCTGTTGGGCAGCTCCAGGAAATCCCATATGGAATGACTCCAGAGCACCGTTGAAAGATGAATGCCAGGGAAGCCCGCCTCGCATTCCAATTGTCTCCTAGCAACAAGACAGTTGAGGCCGGATGGCTCTGGGAGAACAACCGGGGTGGCTGAGTTGAAATGGACTTTCCCGAGGATGGGGCCTAATATGTGTTTGTGTCCATGAGGGCCTTAAAATGGGGGGGTGGCACCGGGACCCTGAAGTTTCTCCTAAGCTTTTGACATAGCTCCCATGCACAAGTTTCCCTGTGGAGACGAGATTTGTTCTGATAGGTGCCTCAGGAAATCACTTATGCTGGTATTGGAATCCAGGCTTTTGAGGAGACACTCCTGTACCAAAGCAATGGATCCGATTATGGCCTAGGGTCCTGTCTGGTTCCATCTTCTTCTCTGGAGATATCCATCTGTGGAATGAGTGGGGGTAGATGCTCACGTGGTGTTAGACCGCCCTTGTTTGTCCCCGGAGATCTACACTATTGGGATGGCCTCGGGGACTTTGGAGGGTTCTCCTAATTTGTACGATTTTGGACAATGGAATGGGCAGAATTCTCATGCATTGGGTAGGCAGAGTCCTAATGTGTGGCTCCAGGGGCCCCAGCCAGGAGTGTGTGTTGCCCAGGACTTTGAGGACAGAAGTCTGAAAATACAAACTCAGCTCAGGTTTTGGGACGTAGGTATGGCAGGCCCAATCTACAGACCATGAGGAGAACTCTTCAGGATATGAAGAAAGAGCGAGTCTGAGGCACTTGCTCAGGCTTTTGTCTCTGGATTGTGAATCAACGATGGCCATGGATGTGGGGAGGCCTCATGGGCCATGGACGAATCTTCCTCTCTGTGGATTTGTCCCAGTCCCAATTCTTTTTCGTCAATCTGTGGAATGGGAGGTCGCCTTTCACATTTGTTACCTCAGATGACCCAACCAAAGAGTAATTACAAAGCACAGCCCTGGGGAAGAGTGAAGGGACAACCCAAACTATCGTTAAAAATTGGGGCCTAGGGGCATGGCAGGCCCAATATGCTGTCTCTTCATCCAGCCACTGAGAGGCCATACTTGAGGACTGGGCTCAGGCTGAGGGTCACAATGTGTGTTAGTGACCAATGTGGCCTGCGAGCAAGAGCGGGGCCACATGGGCCACACTGGTTTCAACTACACTGACTTTGTACAACATGCCAATCACAAGGTCTCTTGCCATGGGGAAGGTGTTCTGATGTCTGCATCATTTTCAACCCTGGGCAGTGGTTGAAGATAAGGTCCTGGTCTGAAGCCTGAAAAACCAAAGTTGGGAAGAGATGACGACCTAAGGCCATGGCGGGTCTGATATGCTCAGTGTGCGGTCAGCTGCCTGGGTGTTGGTCAGGAGGTTCTGGCTCAGGTTGTGTCAGACAGTGCATTAGTGCCCAGGTTAGACTATATAATTTGGGTGGCCTCAGGGGCCTTGGAGCTTTTCCCTAATGTGTAGGGTTGTGGTGAATGGATTGGGCACACTTTCCTAGGAGAGGCAGGCACAATCTATCGCTGTGGCTAGAGGCCCTAGCCTGGAGGTTGTGTGGGTCCAGGCTGTGGGCACAGAAGTCTGAAAACACAAACTCAGCTTATGAGTGGTGCCTAGGGTATGGCAGGCCGGATGTACAGCCCGAGAGGGAGCTGTTCGTCCTCTGAAACAGGGCGAGTGGAGGGCGTTCCCTCAGGCTTTTGTCTCTGGATGTTGTGTCCGGGATAGCCGTGGATTGGAGGGGTGGCCTCAGGGACTGTGGACGAGTATCCCTCTCTGGGTATTTGTCCCAGCTCCCAAGAGTTTGGGGTCATTTTGTGGGAAGGGTGGAGTCCTGCTGTTTGGCTCATGTGTCTCTCCAAGAAAGGGATTCCAGAGCAGAGCCCCAGGTACGGGTGGGGCGACTGGAAAACTCAAACACTGGTGAGGATTGGGTGCCTAGGGGCTTGGCAAGCCCCATATGCGGGCTCCTGGCCCTGGCCTTGACAGGCCTTTCTTTGACATGGGGCTCATGCTGAGGGTCACAGTGTGAATTTGTGCCCAAGCAGCACTCAAGTTTGGGCGTGGCATCAGGGGCATGAAGGTTTCTCCCACCCTGAAGGTGTGACTCCATGCCAAGAGCAAGCTTTATAGCCATGGGAAAGGAGGAGTTCTGTTTTATGCTTGCGATACCCAGCTGTGTGGAGTATTGATATAATATCTAGGTTCAGATATCTGAAAACCAAGATTAGGAAGAGGTGACGGCATAAGACCATGGCGTGTCCGAAGTGCTGGGTGTGCGGCCACCTTTCTCCTTGTCTGTCTGGACGTCTGGCTTCAGGCTGTGTCAGACAGAACATGAGTGCCCAGAGCAGCCTATCCAGTTCGGGTACCGTCGAGGCCCGAACAGGTTGATCCTCATCTGGGTTTTCTGGAGAGCCCCACAGGGAAACGATTTTCTTCCGTTGGGCAGACCCTGGGCTGTGTTGTGGTTCTGGAGATCCTAGTCCGGAGGGCTTGTTTGCCAGGAGTGTGAGGAAGGAAGTCTGAAAACACAAGCTAGCGTGATGTTTGGGACCGAGGGCACGGCAGTCCCACTCTGCAGAGGCTGAATTGAGATCTACTGCACTGAGGTCCTGTCAACTATGAGACGTGCCTCAGGCTAGAGTTTTTGTCCAGCATGGCCTCTTCCTGAAGGGTGTGGCTGCTTCATGAGGCCAGGGGTGTTTGCCTACGATGGGATTTGTGAACTACTCCAAACCTCAAGTTTTCCTTCTGCACGACAGTCGAGTCCTATTGGATGGTTCCTGAGGCCCCATACGGAAAGACTCGAGAACAGGTGTCTAAGCATGGATGCCTGGGAATGCCACCTCATATTCCCACTCTTTAGTCAGGAAAAGGCAGGCTCAATCTGCAGGCTCCAGGGTGAGCTACCTAGAGGGGAGAGTTAAAATGGACTCTCCTGAAGATGAGTCCTACTGTGGGTTGGTTTACTGGGAGACCTTGGAATGTGGAGGTGGCTCAGGGACTCTGCAGGATTCTCCAACCTGAGGTGTTTGACACGGCCCCAACAAGGAAGCTTCCCATGTGGAGACGAGAGGAGTTCTGTTCAGTGCCTCAGGAAAGCCCCATATCATGTTCTTCGAACCAAAGCCTCTGAGGAGTGACACCTGGAAACCAAAGCAAGAGTTGAGATTAGGGTCTAAGTGCCTGTCCGCCTCAACCTTCTATCTCTGTTGACATCTGTGTGCATGCCTTCGTGGAGGTAGCAGCTCAGCTTGTGTCCAAATGCCCCTGTGTGTCCAGGGAGGCTCCCAGTAGTAGGATGTCCTCGGGGGACTTGAGGTTTCTCATATTCTGGAGGTGTGTGGCCAAAGGAATGGACAGAGTTTCCCAGGAGAGAGCAGGCATGGTCCTCTGGTATGGCTCCAGAAGACCAAGCCTAGAGGCTGTGTTTGCCAGCGCTGTGGGGACAGATGTCTGAAAAAGCAAACTTGGCTCAGGTAGGGGCCAAGGTAATGGCAGGCCTGATCTCCAGTCCGTGAGGGGAGATCCTCTGGATATCAAATGAGGGCAAGTGGCAGGCAGTCGCTCAGGCTTTTGTCTCTGGGTGTTGCGTTCACAGTGGCCGTTCAGGGTAGGGGTTGCTTCAGGGGCCGAGGAAGAGCCTTCCTCTCGGGGGATTGTCCAAGCTCCCAAGTGTTTGGGTTCATTCTGTGGTAAGGGAAGAGTACTGTTTTCTGCCACAGGGGACCCCCAGGAAGGGACTCTAGAGCACAGCAGCGGGTTCCCTCAACTGGAATACACACCATCTAGTTAGTCCTGCGTGCCTATGGGCATGGCAAGCCACATATGCGGGCTCTTGGTCCAATCACTGAGAGGCGTTACTTGAATAAGGTACTCAGGCTGAGGGTCACAATGTGTGTTTGTGCCCAAGGCGGCCCTCACACATGGGCGTGGCCTCATGGGCCATGCCGTTTTCTCCTACACTGAAGGTTTGTATCACTGCCAGCAGCAAGGTTTCTTGCCATGGGGAAGGAAGGGTTCTGACTTGTGCATCAGGTTCCCCCCTGTGCAGGGATTGGAGATAAGGTCTAGGTTCTGATGACTGAAAACCCAGGTTGGGAATGGATGGTGGCCTAAGGCAGTGGCGGGTCCAATGTGCTGGGTGTGCAGCCAGCTGTGTCGGTGTCTGTTGGAAGGTCTGGGCTCAGGCTATTTGCGACAGAGCATCAGTGTTTAAGGTAGCCTATTCAATTGGGGTGTTGCCGAGGGCCAAGCAGTTTGATCCTCATTGGGGTTTCTGGGCAGCACCATAGACAAAGTTTTTCTCCTGGGAGGCAAGCGGAGTGCTTCATTGTGGCCCCAGAATTCCCAGTAGGGAGGGTTTGTGGGCCAGGAGTGTGAGGACGGAAGTCTAGGAACACAAGCTAAAGTGAGGATTGGAGCCAAGGGCAGAGCAGGCCCACTAGGCAGAGGCTGAATCAAAATCTCCTCCATCTGAAGTCAGGCTGAGGATCAGACTTTGGCTGAGGCTGGAGTATGTGTCCATGATGGCACCTTCATGAAGCGGGGGCCTCATGAGGCCAAGGAAGTTTTCCCACGCTGAGTTTGGAGGTTGCCCCAAACCACCAGGTTTCCTTCTGTGGGACATTTGAGTCCTGTTGCATGGCTCCAGGACATACCATACGGAAGGACTGGAGAGCACGGTTCGAAGGATGGATCCCTGTACAGCATGCCTTGCATTCCCATTGGCCATTAGCCACAAGATATGTTTGATCTGCTGCCTCTGGCGCACGCTAACCAGGGGGCTGAGTTGAAATGGCCTCTCCTGAGGATGCATCATAATGTGCGTTTGGGTCCATGGAAACCTTGGAATGTGCTGGTTGTTCAGTGGCCCTGCGGAACTCTCCTACCTGAAGGGTTTGATACATCCCCAGAAAGTAAGCTCCCCATTTGGAGACGAGAGAGGTTTGGTTTGGTGCCTCAGAAAAGCCCCGTGTGCTGGTCTATGAAAACAGACCTCTGAGGACGGACACATGTAAACCAAAGCTAAGGTTCAGATTAGGGCCTGGGGGCCTGTCCATTTCAACCTTCTGTCTCTGGGGACACTGTCTGAGAGTCTAAGTGGAGATAGTTGCTCCGCTGGTGTCAGAGAGCCCCTCTTAGTCCAGGGTGGCCTACACTATTGATGGCCTCAGGTACCTTGGAGCTTTTCCCTAACATGTAGGGTTGTGTCAATGGATTCGGCACAATTTCCTTGGAGAGGGCAGGCAGAATCTTTCTCTGTGGCTCCAGAGGCCCTTGCCTGGCGGTTGTGTGGGTCCAGGCTGTGGGCACAGAAGTCTGAAAACACAAACGCAGCTTATGAGTGGCGCCAAGGGTATGGAAGCCCAGATGTACAGCCCGAAAGGAGCTCCTGGGCCTCTGAAACAAGGGCGAGTGGGAGGCGTTCCTTCAGGCTTTTGTCTCTGGATGTTGTGTCCGAGATAGCCGTGGATTGGAGGGGTGGACTCAGGGACTGTGGACGAGTATCCCTCTCTGGGGATTTGTCCCAGCTCCCAAGAGTTTGGGGTCATTTTGTGGGAAGGGTGGAGTCCTGTTGTCTGGCTCATGTGTCTCTCCAAGAAAAGGATTCCAGAGCAGAGCCCCAGGTACGGGCGGGGCGACTAAAAACTCAAACACTGGTGAGGATTGGGTGCATAGGGTCTGGGCAAGCCCCATATGCGGGCTCTTGGTCCAGGCCCTGACAGGCCTTTCTTTGACATGGGGCTCATGCTGAGGGTCACATTGTGAATTTGTGCCCAAGCTGCACTCAAGTTTGGGCGTGGCATCAGGGGCCATGAAGGTTTCTCCCACCCTGAAGGTGTGACTCCATGCCAAGAGCAAGCTTTACAGCCACGGGGAAGGAGGAGTTCTGTGTTGTGCTTGCGATACCCAGCTGTGTGGAGAATTGATATAATGTCTAGGTTCAGATATCTGAAAACCAAGGTTAGGAAGAGTTGACGGCATAAGACCATTGGGTATCCGAAGTGCTGGGTGTGCGGCCAGCTGTCTCCTTGTCTGTCTGGACGTCTGGCTTCAGGCTGTGTAAGACAGACCATGAGTGCCCAGAGCAGCCTATCCAGTTTGGGTACCGTCGAGGCCCTAGCAGGTTGATCCTCATCTGGGTTTTCTGGAGAGAGCCCCACAGGGAAACGTTTTTCTTCCCTTGGGCAGACTCTGGGCTGGGTTGTGGTTCTGGAGTTCCTAGTTCGGAGGGCTTGTTTGCCAGGAGTGTGAGGAAGGAAGTCTGAAAACACAAGCTAGCGTGAGGTTTGGGACCGATGGCACGGCAGGCCCACTCGGAGAGGCTGAATCGAGATCTCCTGCACTGAGGTCATGTCAACTATGAGACGTGCCTCAGGCTAGAGTTTTCGTCCAGCATGGCCTCTTCCTGAAGGGTGTGGGGGCTTCATGAGGCCAGGGAGGTTTGCCTATGATGGGATTTGTGAACTACTCCAAACCTCAAGGTTTCCTTCTGCACGAAAGTTGAGTGCTATTGGATGGTTCCAGGAGGCCGCATACGGAAAGACCCGAGAGCAGGTGTCTAAACATGGATGCCTGGGAACGCCACCTCATATTCCCACTCTTTAGTCAGGACAAGGCAGGCACAATCTGCGGGCTCCTGGGTGAGCTACCCAGAGGGGAGAGTTGAAATGGACTCTCCTGAAGATGAGTCCTACTGTGGCTTGGTGGCCTGGGAGACCTTGGAATGTGGAGGTGGCTCAGGGACTCTGCAGGATTCTCCAACCTGAGGTGTTTGACATGGCTCCAACAAGGAAGCTTCCCATGTGGAGACGAGAGAAGTTCTGTTCAGTGCCTCAGGAAAGCCCCATATCCTGTTCTTCGAACCAAAGCCTCTGAGGAGTGACACCTGGACACCAAAGCAAGAGTTGAGATTAGGGCCTAAGTGCCTGTCCGGCTCAACCTTCTATCTCTGTTGACATCTGTGTGCATGCCTTCATGGAGGTAGCAGCTCAGCTTGTGTCCGAAGGCCCCTGTGTGTGCAAGAAGGCTCCCGGTATTGGTATGTCCTCGGGCGCCTTGAGGTTTCTCATATTCTGGAGGTGTGTGGCCAAAGGAATGGACAGAGTTTCCCAGGAGAGAGCAGGCAGGGTCCTGTGGTATGGCTCCAGAGGACCCAGCCTAGAGGCTGTGTTTGCCAGAGCTGTGGGGACAGATGTCTGAAAAAGCAAACTTGGCTCAGGTAGGGGCCAAGGTAATGGCAGGCCTGATCTCCAGTCCGAGAGGGGAGATCCTCTGGATATCAAAGGAGGGCAAGTGGGAGGCAGTCGCTCAGGCTTTTGTCTCTGGGTGTTGCGTTCACAGTGGGCGTTCACGGTAGGGGGTGCTTCAGGGGCCGAGGAAGAGCCTTCCTCTTGGGGGATTGTCCAAGCTCCCAAGTGTTTGGGTTCATTCTGTGGTAAGGGAAGAGTACTGTTTTCTGCCACAGGGGACCCCCCAGGAGAGGGACTTAGAGCACAGCAGTGGGTTTCCTCAACTGGAATACACACCATCTAGTTAGTCCTGGGTGCCTATGGGCATGGCAAGCCACATATGCGGGCTCTTGGTCCAATCACTAGAGGCGTTACTTGAATAAGGTACTCAGGCTGAGGGTCACAATGTGTGTTTGTGCCCAAGGCGGCCCTCACACATGGGCGTGGCCGCATGGGCCATGCCGTTTTCTCCTACACTGAAGGTTTGACTCACTGCCAGCAGCAAGGATTCTTGCCATGGGGAAGGAAGGGTTCTGACTAGTGCATCAGGTTCCCCCCTGTGCAGGGATTGGAGATAAGGTCTAGGTTCTGATGACTGAAAACCCAGGTTGGGAATGGATGGTGGCCTAAGGCAGTGGCGGGTCCAATGTGCTGGGTGTGCAGCCAGCTGTGTCGGTGTCTGTTGGAAGGTCTGGGCTCAGGCTATTTGCGACAGAGCATCAGTGTTTAAGGTAGCCTATGCAATTGGGGTGTTGCCGAGGGCCAAGCAGTTTGATCCTCATTTGGGGTTTCTGGGCAGCACCATAGACAAAGTTTTTCTCCTGGGAGGCACGCGGAGTGCTTCATTGTGGCCCCAGAATTCCCAGTAGAAAGGGGTTGTGGGCCAGGAGTGTGAGGACAGAAGTCTAGGAACACAAGCTAAAGTGAGGATTGGAGCCAAGGGCAGAGTAGGCCCACTCTGCAGTGGCTGAATCAAAATCTCCTGCATCTGAAGTCAGGCTGAGGATCAGACGTTGGCTGAGGCTGGAGTATGTGTCCATGATGGCACCTTCATGAAGCGGGGCCCTCATGAGGCCAAGGATATTTTCCCACCCTGAGTTTGGAGGTTGCCCCAAACCACCAGGTTTCCTTCTGTGGGACATTCGAGTCCTGTTGCATGGCTCCAGGACATACCATACGGAAGGACTGGAGAGCACGGTTCGAAGGATGGATCCCTGTACAGCATGCCTCGCATTCCCATTGGCCATTAGCCACAAGATATGTTTGATCTGCTGCCTCTGGCGCACGCTAACCAGGGGGCTGAGTTGAAATGGCCTCTCCTGAGGATGCGTCATAATGTGCGTTTGGGTCCATGGAAACCTTGGAATGTGCTGGTTGTTCAGTGGCCCTGCGGAACTCTCCTACCTGAAGGGTTTGATACATCCCCAGTAAGTAAGCTCCCCGTGTGGAGACGAGAGAGGTTTGGTTTGGTGCCTCAGAAAAGCCCCGTGTGCTGGTCTACGAAAACAGACCTCTGAGGACAGACACATGGAAACCAAAGCTAAGGTTCAGATTAGGGCCTGGGGGCCTGTCCATTTCAACCTTCTGTCTCTGGGGACACTGTCTGAGAGTCTATGTGGAGATAGTTGCTCCGCTGGTGTCAGAGAGCCCCTCTTAGTCCAGGGTGGCCTACACTATTGATGGCCTCAGGGGCCTTGGAGCTTTTCCCTAACCTGTAGGGTTGTGGTCAATGGATTGGGCACAATTTCCTTGGAGAGGGCAGGCACAATCTTTCGCTGTGGCTCCAGAGGCCCTAGCCTGGCGGTTGTGTGGGTCCAGGCTGAGGGCACAGAAGTCTGAAAACACAAATTCAGCTTATGAGTGGCGCCTAGGGTATGGCAGGCCGGATGTACAGCCCGAGAGGGAGCTCCTGGGCCTCTGAAACAAGCGCGAGTGGGAGGCCTTCCTTCAGGCTTTTGTCTCTGGATGTTGTGTCCGAGATAGCCGTGGATTGGAGGGGTGGCCTCAGGGACTGTGGACGAGTATCCCTCTCTGGGGATTTGTCCCAGCTCCCAAGAGTTTGGGGTCATTTTGTGGGAAGGTTGGAGTTGTGTTGTCTAGCTCATGTGTCTCTCCAAGAAAGGGATTCCAGAGCAGAGCCCCAGGTACGGGCGGGGCGACTGGAAAACTCAAACACTGGTGAGGATTGGGTGCATAGGGGCTTGGCAAGCCCCATATGCGGGCTCTTGGCCCAGGCCCTGACAGGCCTTTCTTTGACATGGGGCTCATGCTGAGGGTCAGAGTGTGAATTTGGGCCCAAGCAGCACTCAAGTTTGGGCGTGGCATCAGGGAACATGAAGGATTCTCCCACCCTGAAGGTGTGACTCCATGCCAAGAGCAAGCTTTACAGCCACGGGGAGGGAGGATTTCTTTGTTGTGCTTGCGATACCCAGCTGTGTGGAGAATTGATATAATGTCTAGGTTCAGATATCTGAAAACCAAGGTTAGGAAGAGGTGACGGCATAAGACCATGGCGTGTACGAAGTGCTGGGTCTGCGGCCAGCTGTCTCCATGTCTGTCTGGACGTCTGACTTCAGGCTGTGTCAGACAGAGCATGAGTGCCCAGTGCAGCCTATCCAGTTCGGCTACCGTCGAGGCCCGAGCAGGTTGATCCTCATCTGGGTTTTCTGGAGAGAGCCCCACAGGGAAACGTTTTTCTTCCCTTGGGCAGACCCTGGGCTGGGTTGTGGTTCTGGAGTTCCTAGTCCGGAGGGCTTGTTTGCCAGGAGTGTGAGGAAGGAAGTCTGAAAACACAAGCTAGCGTGAGGTTTGGGACCGATGGCACGGCAGGCCCACTCTGAGAGGCTGAATCGAGATCTCCTGCACTGAGGTCATTTCAACTCTGAGACGTGCCTCAGGCTAGAGTTTTTGTCCAGCATGGCCTCTTCCTGAATGGTGTGGGGGCCTCATGAGGCCAGGAAGGTTTGCCTACGATGGGATTTGTGAACTACTCCAAACTTCAAGGTTTCCTTCTGCACGAATGTCGAGCGCTATTGGATGGTTCCAGGAGGCCCCATACGGAAAGACTCGAGAGCAGGTGTCTAAGCATGGATGCCTGGGAACGCCACCTCATATTCCCACTCTTTAGTCAGGACAAGGCAGGCTCAATCTGTGGGCTCCTGGGTGAGCTACCCAGAGGGGAGAGTTGAAATGGACTCTCCTGAAGATGAGTCCTACTGTGGCTTGGTGGCCTGGGAGACCTTGGAATGTGGAGGTGGCTCAGGGACTCTGCAGGATTCTCCAACCTGAGTTGTTTGACACGGCTCCAACAAGGAAGCTTCCCATGTGGAGACGAGAGAAGTTCTGTTCAGTGCCTCAGGAAAGCCCCATATCCTGTTCTTCGAACCAAAGCCTCTGAGGAGTGACACCTGGAAAACAAAGCAAGGGTTGAGATTAGAGCCTAAGGGCCTGTACGGCTCAACCTTCTATCTCTGTTGACATCTGTGTGCAAGCCTTCATTGAGGTAGCAGCTCAGCTTGTGTCCGAAGGCCCCTGTGTGTGCAGGGAGGCTCCCGGTAATGGTATGTCCTCGGGGGCCTTGAGGTTTCTCATATTCTGGAGGTGTGTGGCCAAAGGAATGGACTGAGTTTCCCAGGAGAGAGCAGGCATGGTCCTGTGGTATGGCTCCAGAGGACCCAGCCTAGAGGCTGTGTTTGCCAGGGCTGTGGGGACAGATGTCTGAAAAAGCAAACTTGGCTCAGGTAGGGGCCAAGGTAATGGCAGGCCTGATCTCCAGTCCGAGAGGGGAGATCCTCTGGATATCAAAGGAGGGCAAGTGGGAGGCAGTCGCTCAGGCTTTTGTCTCTGGGTGTTGCGTTCACAGTGGCCGTTCAGGGTAGGGGTTGCTTCAGGGGCCGAGGAAGAGCCTTCCTCTCGGGGGATTGTCCAAGCTCCCAAGTGTTTGGGTTCATTCTGTGGGAAGGGAAGAGTACTGTTTTCTGCCACAGGGGACCCCCCAGGAGAGGGACTATAGAGCACAGCAGTGGGTTCCCTCAACTGGAATACACACCATCTAGTTAGTCCTGCGTGCCTATGGGCATGGCAAGCCACATATGCGGGCTCTTGGTCCAATCACTGAAAGGCGTTACCTGAATAAGGTACTCACGCTGAGGGTCACAATGTGTGTTTGTGCCCAAGGCGGCCCTCACACATGGGCGTGGCCTCATGGGCCATGCCGTTTTCTCCTACACTGAAGGTTTGACTCACTGCCAGCAGCAAGGTTTCTTGCCATGGGGAAGGAGGGTTTCTGACTTGTGCATCAGGTTCCCCCTTGTGCAGGGATTGGAGATAAGGTCTAGGTTCTGATGACTGAAAACCCAGGTTGGGAATGGATGGTGGCCTAAGGCAGTGGCGGGTCCAATGTGCTGGGTGTGCAGCCAGCTGTGTCGGTGTGTGTTGGAAGGTCTGGGCTCAGGCTATTTGCGACAGAGCATCAGTGTTTAAGGTAGCCTATGCAATTTGGGTGTTGCCGAGGGCCAAGCAGTTTGATCCTCATTTGGGGTTTCTGGGCAGCACCATAGACAAAGTTTTTCTCCTGGGAGGCAGGCGGAGTGCTTCATTGTGGCCCCAGAATTCCCAGTAGGGAGGGTTTGCGGGCCAGGAGTGTGAGGACGGAAGTCTAGGAACACAAGCTAAAGTGAGGATTGGACCAAGGGCAGAGCAGGCCCACTAGGCAGAGGCTGAATCAAAATCTCCTGCATCTGAAGTCAGGCTGAGGATCAGACGTTGGCTGAGGCTGGAGTATGTGTCCATGATGGCACCTTCATGAAGCGGGGGCCTCATGAGGCCAAGGGTGTTTTCCCACGCTGAGTTTGGAGGTTGCCCCAAAACACCAGGTTTCCTTCTGTGGGACATTCGAGTCCTGTTGTATGGCTCCAGGACATACCATACGGAAGGACTGGAGAGCACGGTTCGAAGGATGGATCCCTGTACAGCATGCCTCGCATTCCCATTGGCATTAGCCACAAGATATGTTTGATCTGCTGCCTCTGGGGCACGCAAACCAGGGGGCTGAGTTGAAATGGCCTCTCCTGAGGATGTGTCATAATGTGCCTTTGGGTCCATGGAAACCTTGGAATGTGATGGTTGTTCAGTGGCCCTGCGGAACTCTCCTACCTGAAGGGTTTGATACATCCCCAGTAAGCAAGCTGCCCATGTGGAGGCGAGAGAGGTTTGGTTTGGTTCCTCAGAAAACCCCGTGTGCTGGTCTACGAAAACAGACCTCTGAGGACGGACACATGGAATCCAAAGCTAAGGTTCAGATTAGGGCCTGGGAGCCTGTCCATTTCAACCTTCTGTCTCTGGGGACACTGTCTGAGAGTCTAAGTGGAGATAGTTGCTCCGCTGGTGTCAGAGAGCCCCTCTTAGTCCAGGGTGGCCTACACTATTGATGGCCTCAGGGGCCTTGGAGCTTTTCCCTAACCTGTAGGGTTGTGGTCAATTTATTGTGCACAATTTCCTTGGAGAGTGCAGGTCAATCTTTCGCTGTGGCTCCAGAGGCCCTAGCCTGACGGTTGTGTGGGTCCAGGCTGAGGGCACAGAAGTCTGAAAACACAAAATCAGCTTATGAGTGGCGCCTAGGGTATGGCAGGCCGGATGTACAGCCCGAGAGGGAGCTCCTAGGCCTCTGAAACTAGGGCGAGTGGGAGGCGTTCCTTCAGGCTTTTGTCTCTGGATGTTGTGTCCGAGATAGCCGTGGATTGGAGGGGTGGCCTCAGGGACTGTGGACGAGTATCACTCTCTGGGGATTTGTCCCAGCTCCCAAGAGTTTGGGGTCATTTTGTGGGAAGGGTGGAGTCGTGCTTCTGGCTCATGTGTCTCTCAAGATAGGGATTCCAGAGCAGAGCCCCAGGTACGTGCGGGGCGACTGGAAAACTCAAACACTGGTGAGGATTGGGTGCATAGGGGCTTGGCAAGCCCCATATGCGGGCTCTTGGCCCAGGCCCTGACAGGCCTTCCTTTGACATGGGGCTCATGCTGAGGGTCAGAGTGTGAATTTGTGCCCAAGCAGCACTCAAGTTTGGGCGTGTCATCAGGGACCAGGAAGGTTCCTCCCACCCTGAAGGTGTGACTCCATGCCAAGAGCAAGCTTTACAGCCACGGGGAAGGAGGAGTTCTGTGTTGTGCTTGCGATACCCAGCTGTGTGGAGAATTGATATAATGTCTAGGTTCAGATATCTGAAAACCAAGGTTAGGAAGAGGTAAAGGCATAAGACCATGGCGTGTCCGAAGTGCTGGGTGTGGGGCCAGCTGTCTCCTTGTCTGTCTGGAAGTCTGGCTTCAGGCTGTGTCAGACAGAGCTTGAGTGCCCAGAGAAGCCTATCCAGTTCGCTACCGTCGAGGCCCGAGCAGGTTGATCCTCATCTGGGTTTTCTGGAGAGAGCCCCACAGGGAAACGTTTTTCTTCCCTTGGGCAGACCCTGGGCTGGGTTGTGGTTCTGGAGTTCCTAGTCCAGAGGGCTTGTTTGCCAGGAGTGTGAGGAAGGAAGTCTGAAAACACAAGCTAGCGTGAGGTTTGGGACCGATGGCACGGCAGGCCCACTCTGAGAGGCTGAATCGAGATCTCCTGCACTGAGGTCATTTCAACTCTGAGACGTGCCTCAGGCTAGAGTTTTTGTCCAGCATGGCCTCTTCCTGAATGGTGTGGGGGCCTCATGAGGCCAGGAAGGTTTGCCTACGATGGGATTTGTGAACTACTCCAAACCTCAAGGTTTCCTTCTGCACGAATGTCGAGTGCTATTGGATGGTTCCAGGAGGCCCCATACGGAAAGACTCGAGAGCAGGTGTCTAAGCATGGATGCCTGGGAACGCCACCTCATATTCCAACTCTTTAGTCAGGACAAGGCAGGCTCAATCTGCGGGCTCCTGGGTGAGCTACCCAGAGGGGAGAGTTGAAATGGACTCTCCTGAAGATGAGTCCTACTGTGGCTTGGTGGCCTGGGAGACCTTGGAATGTGGAGGTGGCTCAGGGACTCTGCAGCATTCTCCAACCTGAGGTGTTTGACACGGCTCCAACAAGGAAGCTTCCCATGTGGAGACGAGAGAAGTTCTGTTCAGTGCCTCAGGAAAGCCCCATATCCTGTTCTTCGAACCAAAGCCTCTGAGGAGTGACACCTGGAAACAAAGCAAGAGTTGAGATTAGGGCCTGAGTGCCTGTCCGGCTCAACCTTCTATCTCTGTTGACATCTGTGTGCATGCCTTCATGGAGGTAGCAGCTCAGCTTGTGTCCGAAGGCCCCTGTGTGTGCAGGGAGGCTCCCGGTAATGGTATGTCCTCGGGGGCCTTGAGGTTTCTCATATTCTGGAGGTGTGTGGCCAAAGGAATGGACAGAGTTTCCCAGGAGAGAGCAGGCATGGTCCTGTGGTATGGCTCCAGAGGACCCAGCCTAGAGGCTGTGTTTGCCAGGGCTGTGGGGACAGATGTCTGAAAAAGCAAACTTGGCTCAGGTAGGGGCCAAGGTAATGGCAGGCCTGATCTCCAGTCCGAGAGGGGAGATCCTCTGGATATCAAAGGAGGGCAAGTGGGAGGCAGTCGCTCAGGCTTTTGTCTCTGGGTGTTGCGTTCACAGTGGCCGTTCAGGGTAGGGGTTGCTTCAGGGGCCGAGGAAGAGCCTTCCTCTCGGGGGATTGTCCAAGCTCCCAAGTGTTTGGGTTCATTCTGTGGGAAGGGAAGAGTACTGTTTTCTGCCACAGGGGACCCCCCAGGAGAGGGACTCTAGAGCACAGCAGTGGGTTCCCTCAACTGGAATACACACCATCTAGTTAGTCCTGCGTGCCTATGGGCATGGCAAGCCACATATGCGGGCTCTTGGTCCAATCACTGAGAGGCGTTACTTGAATAAGGTACTCACGCTGAGGGTCACAATGTGTGTTTGTGCCCAAGGCGGCCCTCACACATGGGCGTGGCCTCATGGGCCATGCCGTTTTCTCCTACACTGAAGGTTTGACTTACTGCCAGCAGCAAGTTTTCTTGCCATGGGGAAGGAGGGGTTCTGACTTGTGCATCAGGTTCCCCAATGTGCAGGGATTGGAGATAAGGTCTAGGTTCTGATGACTGAAAACCCAGGTTGGGAATGGATGGTGGCCTAAGGCAGTGGCGGGTCCAATGTGCTGGGTGTGCAGCCAGCTGTGTCGGTGTCTGTTGGAAGGTCTGGGCTCAGGCTATTTGCGACAGAGCATCAGTGTTTAAGGTAGCCTATGCAATTGGGGTGTTGCCGAGGGCCAAGCAGTTTGATCCTCATTTGGGGTTTCTGGGCAGCACCATAGACAAAGTTTTTCTCCTGGGAGGCAGGCGGAGTGCTTCATTGTGGCCCCAGAATTCCCAGTAGGGAGGGTTTGCGGGCCAGGAGTGTGAGGACGGAAGTCTAGGAACACAAGCTAAAGTGAGGATTGGAGCCAAGGGCAGAGCAGGCCCACTAGGCAGAGGCTGAATCAAAATCTCCTGCATCTGAAGTCAGGCTGAGGATCAGACGTTGGCTGAGGCTGGAGTATGTGTCCATGATGGCACCTTCATGAAGCGGGGGACTCATGAGGCCAAGGAAGTTTTCCCACGCTGAGTTTGGAGGTTGCCCCAAAACACCAGGTTTCCTTCTGTGGGACATTCGAGTCCTGTTGCATGGCTCCAGGACATACCATACGGAAGGACTGGAGAGCACGGTTCGAAGGATGGATCCCTGTACAGCATGCCTCGCATTCCCATTGGCCATTAGCCACAAGATATGTTTGATCTGCTGCCTCTGGGGCACGCTAACCAGGGGGCTGAGTTGAAATGGCCTCTCAGGAGGATGCATCATAATGTGCGTTTGGGTCCATGGAAACCTTGGAATGTGCTGGTTGTTCAGTGGCCCTGCGGAACTCTCCTACCTGAAGGGTTTGATACATCCCCAGTAAGTAAGCTCCCCATGTGGAGACGAGAGAGGTTTGGTTTTGTGCCTCAGAAAAGCCCCGTGTGCTGGTCTACGAAAACAGACCTCTGAGGACGGACACATGGAAACCAAAGCTAAGGTTCATATTAGGGCCTGGGGGCCTGTCCATTTCAACCTTCTGTCTCTGGGGACACTGTCTGAGAGTCTAAGTGGAGATAGTTGCTCCGCTGGTGTCAGAGAGCCCCTCTTATTCCAGGGTGGCCTACACTATTGATGGCCTCAGGGGCCTTGGAGCTTTTCCCTAACCTGTAGGGTTGTGGTCAATGGATTGGGCACAATTTCCTTGGAGAGGGCAGGCACAATCTTTCGCTGTGGCTCCAGAGGCCCTAGCCTGGCGGTTGTGTGGGTCCAGGCTGAGGGCACAGAAGTCTGAAAACACAAACTCAGCTTATGAGTGGCGCCTAGGGTATGGCAGGCCGGAAGTACAGCCCGAGAGGGAGCTCCTGGGCCTCTGAAACAAGGGCGAGTGGGAGGCGTTCCTTCAGGCTTTTGTCTCTGGATGTTGTGTCCGAGATAGCCGTGGATTGAAGGGGTGGACTCAGGGACTGTGGACGAGTATCCCTCTCTGGGGATTTGTCCCAGCTCCCAAGAGTTTGGGGTCATTTTGTGGGAAGGGTGGAAAAGTGTTGTCTGGCTCATGTGTCTCTCCAAGAAAGGGATTCCAGAGCAGAGCCCCAGGTACGGGCGGGGCGACTGGAAAACTCAAACACTGGTGAGGATTGGGTGCATAGGGGCTTGGCAAGCCCCATATGCGGGCTCTTGGCCCAGGCCCTGACAGGCCTTCCTTTGACATGGGGCTCATGCTGAGGGTCAGAGTGTGAATTTGTGCCCAAGCAGCACTCAAGTTTGGGCGTGGCATCAGGGACCAGGAAGGTTTCTCCCACCCTGAAGGTGTGACTCCATGCCAAGAGCAAGCTTTACAGCCACGGGGAAGGAGGAGTTCTGTGTTGTGCTTGCGATACCCAGCTGTGTGGAGAATTGATATAATGTCTAGGTTCAGATATCTGAAAACCAAGGTTAGGAAGAGGTGACGGCATAAGACCATGGCGTGTCCGAAGTGCTGGGTGTGCGGCCAGCTGTCTCCTTGTCTGTCTGGACGTCTGGCTTCAGGCTGTGTCAGACAGAGCATGAGTGCCCAGAGCAGCCTATCCAGTTCGGGTACCGTTGAGGCCCGAGCAGGTTGATCCTCATCTGGGTTTTCTGGAGAGAGCCTCACAGGGAAACGTCTATCTTCCCTTGGGCAGACCCTGGGCTGGGTTGTGGTTCTGGAGTTCCTAGTCCAGAGGGCTTGTTTGCCAGGAGTGTGAGGAAGGAAGTCTGAAAACACAAGCTAGCGTGAGGTTTGGGACCGATGGCACGGCAGGCCCACTCTGAGAGGCTGAATCGAGATCTCCTGCACTGAGGTCATTTCAACTCTGAGACGTGCCTCAGGCTAGAGTTTTTGTCCAGCATGGCCTCTTCCTGAATGGTGTGGGGGCCTCATGAGGCCAGGAAGGTTTGCCTACGATGGGATTTGTGAACTACTCCAAACCTCAAGGTTTCCTTCTGCACGAAAGTCGAGTGCTATTGGATGGTTCCAGGAGGCCCCATACGGAAAGACTCGAGAGCAGGTGTCTAAGCATGGATGCCTGGGAACGCCACCTCATATTCCCACTCTTTAGTCAGGACAAGGCAGGCTCAATCTGTGGGCTCCTGGGTGAGCTACCCAGAGGGGAGTGTTGAAATGGACTCTCCTGAAGATGAGTCCTACTGTGGCTTGGTGGCCTGGGATACCTTGGAATGTGGAGGTGGCTCAGGGACTCTGCAGGATTCTCCAACCTGAGGTGTTTGACACGGCTCCAACAAGGAAGCTTCCCATGGGGAGACGAGAGAAGTTCTGTTCAGTGCCTCAGGAAAGCCCCATATCCTGTTCTTCGAACCAAAGCCTCTGAGGAGTGACACCTGGAAAACAAAGCAAGAGTTGAGATTAGGGCCTGAGTGCCTGTCCGGCTCAACCTTCTATCTCTGTTGACATCTGTGTGCATGCCTTCATGGAGGTAGCAGCTCAGCTTGTGTCTGAAGGCCCCTGTGTGTGCAGGGAGGCTCCCGGTAATGGTATGTCCTCGGGGGCCTTGAGGTTTCTCATATTCTGGAGGTGTGTGGCCAAAGGAATGGACAGAGTTTCCCAGGAGAGAGCAGGCATGGTCCTGTGGTATGGCTCCAGAGGACCCAGCCTAGAGGCTGTGTTTGCCAGGGCTGTGGGGACAGATGTCTGAAAAAGCAAACTTGGCTCAGGTAGGGGCCAAGGTAATGGCAGGCCTGATCTCCAGTCCGAGAGGGGAGATCCTCTGGATATCAAAGAAGGGCAAGTGGGAGGCAGTCGCTCAGGCTTTTGTCTCTGGGTGTTGCGTTCACAGTGGCTGTTCAGGGTAGGGGTTGCTTCAGGGGCCGAGGAAGAGCCTTCCTCTCGGGGGATTGTCCAAGCTCCCAAGTGTTTGGGTTCATTCTGTGGGAAGGGAAGAGTACTGTTTTCTGCCACAGGGGACCCCCCAGGAGAGGGACTCTAGAGCACAGCAGTTGGTTCCCTCAACTGGAATACACACCATCTAGTTAGTCCTGGGTGCCTATGGGCATGGCAAGCCACATATGCGGGCTCTTGGTCCAATCACTGAAAGGCGTTACCTGAATAAGGTACTCACGCTGAGGGTCACAATGTGTGTTTGTGCCCAAGGCGGCCCTCACACATGGGCGTGGCCTCATGGGCCATGCCGTTTTCTCCTACACTGAAGGTTTGACTCACTGCCAGCAGCAAGGTTTCTTGCCATGGGGAAGGAGGGTTTCTGACTTGTGCATCAGGTTCCCCCTTGTGCAGGGATTGGAGATAAGGTCTAGGTTCTGATGACTGAAAACCCAGGTTGGGAATGGATGGTGGCCTAAGGCAGTGGCGGGTCCAATGTGCTGGGTGTGCAGCCAGCTGTGTCGGTGTCTGTTGGAAGGTCTGGGCTCAGGCTATTTGCGACAGAGCATCAGTGTTTAAGGTAGCCTATGCAATTGGGGTGTTGCCGAGGGCCAAGCAGTTTGATCCTCATTTGGGGTTTCTGGGCAGCACCATAGACAAAGTTTTTCTCCTGGGAGGCAGGCGGAGTGCTTCATTGTGGCCCCAGAATTCCCAGTAGGGAGGGTTTGCGGGCCAGGAGTGTGAGGACGGAAGTCTAGGAACACAAGCTAAAGTGAGGATTGGACCAAGGGCAGAGCAGGCCCACTAGGCAGAGGCTGAATCAAAATCTCCTGCATCTGAAGTCAGGCTGAGGATCAGACGTTGGCTGAGGCTGGAGTATGTGTCCATGATGGCACCTTCATGAAGCGGGGGCCTCATGAGGCCAAGGGTGTTTTCCCACGCTGAGTTTGGAGGTTGCCCCAAAACACCAGGTTTCCTTCTGTGGGACATTCGAGTCCTGTTGTATGGCTCCAGGACATACCATACGGAAGGACTGGAGAGCACGGTTCGAAGGATGGATCCCTGTACAGCATGCCTCGCATTCCCATTGGCATTAGCCACAAGATATGTTTGATCTGCTGCCTCTGGGGCACGCAAACCAGGGGGCTGAGTTGAAATGGCCTCTCCTGAGGATGTGTCATAATGTGCCTTTGGGTCCATGGAAATCTTGGAATGTGATGGTTGTTCAGTGGCCCTGCGGAACTCTCCTACCTGAAGGGTTTGATACATCCCCAGTAAGCAAGCTGCCCATGTGGAGGCGAGAGAGGTTTGGTTTGGTGCCTCAGAAAACCCCGTGTGCTGGTCTACGAAAACAGACCTCTGAGGACGGACACATGGAATCCAAAGCTAAGGTTCAGATTAGGGCCTGGGGGCCTGTCCATTTCAACCTTCTGTCTCTGGGGACACTGTCTGAGAGTCTAAGTGGAGATAGTTGCTCCGCTGGTGTCAGAGAGCCCCTCTTAGTCCAGGGTGGCCTACACTATTGATGGCCTCAGGGGCCTTGGAGGTTTTCCCTAACCTGTAGGGTTGTGGTCAATTTATTGTGCACAATTTCCTTGGAGAGTGCAGGCACAATCTTTCGCTGTGGCTCCAGAGGCCCTAGCCTGACGGTTGTGTGGGTCCAGGCTGAGGGCACAGAAGTCTGAAAACACAAAATCAGCTTATGAGTGGCGCCTAGGGTATGGCAGGCCGGATGTACAGCCCGAGAGGGAGCTCCTAGGCCTCTGAAACTAGGGCGAGTGGGAGGCGTTCCTTCAGGCTTTTGTCTCTGGATGTTGTGTCCGAGATAGCCTTGGATTGGAGGGGTGGCCTCAGGGACTGTGGACGAGTATCACTCTCTGGGGATTTGTCCCAGCTCCCAAGAGTTTGGGGTCATTTTGTGGGAAGGGTGGAGTCGTGCTTCTGGCTCATGTGTCTCTCAAGATAGGGATTCCAGAGCAGAGCCCCAGGTACGTGCGGGGCGACTGGAAAACTCAAACACTGGTGAGGATTGGGTTTATAGAGGCTTGGCATGCCCCATATGCGGGCTCTTGGCCCAGGCCCTGACAGGCCTTCCTTTGACATGGGGCTCATGCTGAGGGTCAGAGTGTGAATTTGTGCCCAAGCAGCACTCAAGTTTGGGCGTGTCATCAGGGACCAGGAAGGTTCCTCCCACCCTGAAGGTGTGACTCCATGCCAAGAGCAAGCTTTACAGCCACGGGGAAGGAGGAGTTCTGTGTTGTGCTTGCGATACCCAGCTGTGTGGAGAATTGATATAATGTCTAGGTTCAGATATCTGAAAACCAAGGTTAGGAAGAGGTAAAGGCATAAGACCATGGCGTGTCCGAAGTGCTGGGTGTGGGGCCAGCTGTCTCCTTGTCTGTCTGGAAGTCTGGCTTCAGGCTGTGTCAGACAGAGCTTGAGTGCCCAGAGAAGCCTATCCAGTTCGCTACCGTCGAGGCCCGAGCAGGTTGATCCTCATCTGGGTTTTCTGGAGAGAGCCCCACAGGGAAACGTTTTTCTTCCCTTGGGCAGACCCTGGGCTGGGTTGTGGTTCTGGAGTTCCTAGTCCGGAGGGCTTGTTTGCCAGGAGTGTGAGGAAGGAAGTCTGAAAACACAAGCTAGCGTGAGGTTTGGGACCGATGGCACGGCAGGCCCACTCTGAGAGGCTGAATCGAGATCTCCTGCACTGAGGTCATTTCAACTCTGAGACGTGCCTCAGGCTAGAGTTTTTGTCCAGCATGGCCTCTTTCTGAATGGTGTGGGGGCCTCATGAGGCCAGGAAGGTTTGCCTACGATGGGATTTGTGAACTACTCCAAACCTCAAGGTTTCCTTCTGCACGAATGTCGAGTGCTATTGGATGGTTCCAGGAGGCCCCATACGGAAAGACTCGAGAGCAGGTGTCTAAGCATGGATGCCTGGGAACGCCACCTCATATTCCAACTCTTTAGTCAGGACAAGGCAGGCTCAATCTGCGGGCTCCTGGGTGAGCTACCCAGAGGGGAGAGTTGAAATGGACTCTCCTGAAGATGAGTCCTACTGTGGCTTGGTGGCCTGGGAGACCTTGGAATGTGGAGGTGGCTCAGGGACTCTGCAGGATTCTCCAACCTGAGGTGTTTGACACGGCTCCAACAAGGAAGCTTCCCATGGGGAGACGAGAGAAGTTCTGTTCAGTGCCTCAGGAAAGCCCCATATCCTGTTCTTCGAACCAAAGCCTCTGAGGAGTGACACCTGGAAACAAAGCAAGAGTTGAGATTAGGGCCTGAGTGCCTGTCCGGCTCAACCTTCTATCTCTGTTGACATCTGTGTGCATGCCTTCATGGAGGTAGCAGCTCAGCTTGTGTCTGAAGGCCCCTGTGTGTGCAGGGAGGCTCCCGGTAATGGTATGTCCTCGGGGGCCTTGAGGTTTCTCATATTCTGGAGGTGTGTGGCCAAAGGAATGGACAGAGTTTCCCAGGAGAGAGCAGGCATGGTCCTGTGGTATGGCTCCAGAGGACCCAGCCTAGAGGCTGTGTTTGCCAGGGCTGTGGGGACAGATGTCTGAAAAAGCAAACTTGGCTCAGGTAGGGGCCAAGGTAATGGCAGGCCTGATCTCCAGTCCGAGAGGGGAGATCCTCTGGATATCAAAGGAGGGCAAGTGGGAGGCAGTCGCTCAGGCTTTTGTCTCTGGGTGTTGCGTTCACAGTGGCCGTTCAGGGTAGGGGTTGCTTCAGGGGCCGAGGAAGAGCCTTCCTCTCGGGGGATTGTCCAAGCTCCCAAGTGTTTGGGTTCATTCTGTGGGAAGGGAAGAGTACTGTTTTCTGCCACAGGGGACCCCCCAGGAGAGGGACTCTAGAGCACAGCAGTGGGTTCCCTCAACTGGAATACACACCATCTAGTTAGTCCTGCGTGCCTATGGGCATGGCAAGCCACATATGCGGGCTCTTGGTCCAATCACTGAGAGGCGTTACTTGAATAAGGTACTCACGCTGAGGGTCACAATGTGTGTTTGTGCCCAAGGCGGCCCTCACACATGGGCGTGGCCTCATGGGCCATGCCGTTTTCTCCTACACTGAAGGTTTGACTTACTGCCAGCAGCAAGTTTTCTTGCCATGGGGAAGGAGGGGTTCTGACTTGTGCATCAGGTTCCCCAATGTGCAGGGATTGGAGATAAGGTCTAGGTTCTGATGACTGAAAACCCAGGTTGGGAATGGATGGTGGCCTAAGGCAGTGGCGGGTCCAATGTGCTGGGTGTGCAGCCAGCTGTGTCGGTGTCTGTTGGAAGGTCTGGGCTCAGGCTATTTGCGACAGAGCATCAGTGTTTAAGGTAGCCTATGCAATTGGGGTGTTGCCGAGGGCCAAGCAGTTTGATCCTCATTTGGGGTTTCTGGGCAGCACCATAGACAAAGTTTTTCTCCTGGGAGGCAGGCGGAGTGCTTCATTGTGGCCCCAGAATTCCCAGTAGGGAGGGTTTGCGGGCCAGGAGTGTGAGGACGGAAGTCTAGGAACACAAGCTAAAGTGAGGATTGGAGCCAAGGGCAGAGCAGGCCCACTAGGCAGAGGCTGAATCAAAATCTCCTGCATCTGAAGTCAGGCTGAGGATCAGACGTTGGCTGAGGCTGGAGTATGTGTCCATGATGGCACCTTCATGAAGCGGGGGAATCATGAGGCCAAGGAAGTTTTCCCACGCTGAGTTTGGAGGTTGCCCCAAAACACCAGGTTTCCTTCTGTGGGACATTCGAGTCCTGTTGCATGGCTCCAGGACATACCATACGGAAGGACTGGAGAGCACGGTTCGAAGGATGGATCCCTGTACAGCATGCCTCGCATTCCCATTGGCCATTAGCCACAAGATATGTTTGATCTGCTGCCTCTGGGGCACGCTAACCAGGGGGCTGAGTTGAAATGGCCTCTCAGGAGGATGCATCATAATGTGCGTTTGGGTCCATGGAAACCTTGGAATGTGCTGGTTGTTCAGTGGCCCTGCGGAACTCTCCTACCTGAAGGGTTTGATACATCCCCAGTAAGTAAGCTCCCCATGTGGAGACGAGAGAGGTTTGGTTTTGTGCCTCAGAAAAGCCCCGTGTGCTGGTCTACGAAAACAGACCTCTGAGGACGGACACATGGAAACCAAAGCTAAGGTTCATATTAGGGCCTGGGGGCCTGTCCATTTCAACCTTCTGTCTCTGGGGACACTGTCTGAGAGTCTAAGTGGAGATAGTTGCTCCGCTGGTGTCAGAGAGCCCCTCTTATTCCAGGGTGGCCTACACTATTGATGGCCTCAGGGGCCTTGGAGCTTTTCCCTAACCTGTAGGGTTGTGGTCAATGGATTGGGCACAATTTCCTTGGAGAGGGCAGGCACAATCTTTCGCTGTGGCTCCAGAGGCCCTAGCCTGGCGGTTGTGTGGGTCCAGGCTGAGGGCACAGAAGTCTGAAAACACAAACTCAGCTTATGAGTGGCGCCTAGGGTATGGCAGGCCGGAAGTACAGCCCGAGAGGGAGCTCCTGGGCCTCTGAAACAAGGGCGAGTGGGAGGCGTTCCTTCAGGCTTTTGTCTCTGGATGTTGTGTCCGAGATAGCCGTGTATTGGAGGGGTGGACTCAGGGACTGTGGACGAGTATCCCTCTCTGGGGATTTGTCCCAGCTCCCAAGAGTTTGGGGTCATTTTGTGGGAAGGGTGGAGTCGTGTTGTCTGGCTCATGTGTCTCTCCAAGAAAGGGATTCCAGAGCAGAGCCCCAGGTACGGGCGGGGCGACTGGAAAACTCAAACACTGGTGAGGATTGGGTGCATAGGGGCTTGGCAAGCCCCATATGCGGGCTCTTGGCCCAGGCCCTGACAGGCCTTCCTTTGACATGGGGCTCATGCTGAGGGTCAGAGTGTGAATTTGTGCCCAAGCAGCACTCAAGTTTGGGCGTGGCATCAGGGACCAGGAAGGTTTCTCCCACCCTGAAGGTGTGACTCCATGCCAAGAGCAAGCTTTACAGCCACGGGGAAGGAGGAGTTCTGTGTTGTGCTTGCGATACCCAGCTGTGTGGAGAATTGATATAATGTCTAGGTTCAGATATCTGAAAACCAAGGTTAGGAAGAGGTGACGGCATAAGACCATGGCGTGTCCGAAGTGCTGGGTGTGCGGCCAACTGTCTCCTTGTCTGTCTGGACGTCTGGCTTCAGGCTGTGTCAGACAGAGCATGAGTGCCCAGAGCAGCCTATCCAGTTCGGGTACCGTTGAGGCCCGAGCAGGTTGATCCTCATCTGGGTTTTCTGGAGAGAGCCTCACAGGGAAACGTCTATCTTCCCTTGGGCAGACCCTGGGCTGGGTTGTGGTTCTGGAGTTCCTAGTCCAGAGGGCTTGTTTGCCAGGAGTGTGAGGAAGGAAGTCTGAAAACACAAGCTAGCGTGAGGTTTGGGACCGATGGCACGGCAGGCCCACTCTGAGAGGCTGAATCGAGATCTCCTGCACTGAGGTCATTTCAACTCTGAGACGTGCCTCAGGCTAGAGTTTTTGTCCAGCATGGCCTCTTCCTGAATGGTGTGGGGGCCTCATGAGGCCAGGAAGGTTTGCCTACGATGGGATTTGTGAACTACTCCAAACCTCAAGGTTTCCTTCTGCACGAAAGTCGAGTGCTATTGGATGGTTCCAGGAGGCCCCATATGGAAAGACTCGAGAGCAGGTGTCTAAGCATGGATGCCTGGGAACGCCACCTCATATTCCCACTCTTTAGTCAGGACAAGGCAGGCTCAATCTGTGGGCTCCTGGGTGAGCTACCCAGAGGGGAGTGTTGAAATGGACTCTCCTGAAGATGAGTCCTACTGTGGCTTGGTGGCCTGGGATACCTTGGAATGTGGAGGTGGCTCAGGGACTCTGCAGGATTCTCCAACCTGAGGTGTTTGACACGGCTCCAACAAGGAAGCTTCCCATGGGGAGACGAGAGAAGTTCTGTTCAGTGCCTCAGGAAAGCCCCATATCCTGTTCTTCGAACCAAAGCCTCTGAGGAGTGACACCTGGAAAACAAAGCAAGAGTTGAGATTAGGGCCTGAGTGCCTGTCCGGCTCAACCTTCTATCTCTGTTGACATCTGTGTGCATGCCTTCATGGAGGTAGCAGCTCAGCTTGTGTCTGAAGGCCCCTGTGTGTGCAGGGAGGCTCCCGGTAATGGTATGTCCTCGGGGGCCTTGAGGTTTCTCATATTCTGGAGGTGTGTGGCCAAAGGAATGGACAGAGTTTCCCAGGAGAGAGCAGGCATGGTCCTGTGGTATGGCTCCAGAGGACCCAGCCTAGAGGCTGTGTTTGCCAGGGCTGTGGGGACAGATGTCTGAAAAAGCAAACTTGGCTCAGGTAGGGGCCAAGGTAATGGCAGGCCTGATCTCCAGTCCGAGAGGGGAGATCCTCTGGATATCAAAGGAGGGCAAGTGGGAGGCAGTCGCTCAGGCTTTTGTCTCTGGGTGTTGCGTTCACAGTGGCCGTTCAGGGTAGGGGTTGCTTCAGGGGCCGAGGAAGAGCCTTCCTCTCGGGGGATTGTCCAAGCTCCCAAGTGTTTGGGTTCATTCTGTGGGAAGGGAAGAGTACTGTTTTCTGCCACAGGGGACCCCCCAGGAGAGGGACTCTAGAGCACAGCAGTTGGTTCCCTCAACTGGAATACACACCATCTAGTTAGTCCTGGGTGCCTATGGGCATGGCAAGCCACATATGCGGGCTCTTGGTCCAATCACTGAAAGGCGTTACCTGAATAAGGTACTCACGCTGAGGGTCACAATGTGTGTTTGTGCCCAAGGCGGCCCTCACACATGGGCGTGGCCTCATGGGCCATGCCATTTTCTCCTACACTGAAGGTTTGACTCAATGGCAGCAGCAAGGTTTCTTGCCATGGGGAAGGAGGGGTTCTGACTTGTGCATCAGGTTCCCCCCTGTGCAGGGATTGGAGATAAGGTCTAGGTTCTGATGACTGAAAACCCAGGTTGGGAATGGATGGTGGCCTAAGGCAGTGGCGGGTCCAATGTGCTGGGTGTGCAGCCAGCTGTGTCGGTGTCTGTTGGAAGGTCTGGGCTCAGGCTATTTGCGACAGAGCATCAGTGTTTAAGGTAGCCTATGCAATTGGGGTGTTGCCGAGGGCCAAGCAGTTTGATCCTCATTTGGGGTTTCTGGGCAGCACCATAGACAAAGTTTTTCTCCTGGGAGGCAGGCGGAGTGCTTCATTGTGGCCCCAGAATTCCCAGTAGGGAGGGTTTGCGGGCCAGGAGTGTGAGGACGGAAGTCTAGGAACACAAGCTAAAGTGAGGATTGGAGCCAAGGGCAGAGCAGGCCCACTAGGCAGAGGCTGAATCAAAATCTCCTGCATCTGAAGTCAGGCTGAGGATCAGACGTTGGCTGAGGCTGGAGTATGTGTCCATGTTGGCACCTTCATAAAGCGGGGGCCTCATGAGGCCAAGGAAGTTTTCCCACGCTGAGTTTGGAGGTTGCCCCAAACCACCAGGTTTCCTTCTGTGGGACATTCGAGTCCTGTTGCATGGCTCCAGGACATACCATACGGAAGGACTGGAGAGCACGGTTCGAAGGATGGATCCCTGTACAGCATGCCTCGCATTCCCATTGGCCATTAGCCACAAGATATGTTTGATCTGCTGCCTCTGGGGCACGCTAACCAGGGGGCTGAGTTGAAATGGCCTCTCCTGAGGATGCGTCATAATGTGCGTTTGGGTCCATGGAAACCTTGGAATGTGCTGGTTGTTCAGTGGCCCTGCGGAACTCTCCTACCTGAAGGGTTTGATACATCCCCAGTAAGTAAGCTCCCCATGTGGAGACGAGAGAGGTTTGGTTTGGAGCCTCAGAAAAGCCCCGTGTGCTGGTCTACGAAAACAGACCTCTGAGGACGGACACATGGAAACCAAAGCTAAGGTTCAGATTAGGGCCTGGGGGCCTGTCCATTTCAACCTTCTGTCTCTGGGGACACTGTCTGAGAGTCTAAGTGGAGATAGTTGCTCCGCTGGTGTCAGAGAGCCCCTCTTAGTCCAGGGTGGCCTACACTATTGATGGCCTCAGGGGCCTTGGAGCTTTTCCCTAACCTGTAGGGTTGTGGTCAATGGATTGGGCACAATTTCCTTGGAGAGGGCAGGCACAATCTTTCGCTGTGGCTCCAGAGGCCCTAGCCTGGCGGTTGTGTGGGTCCAGGCTGAGGGCACAGAAGTCTGAAAACACAAACTCAGCTTATGAGTGGCGCCTAGGGTATGGCAGGCCGGATGTACAGCCCGAGAGGGAGCTCCTGGGCCTCTGAAACAAGGGCGAGTGGGAGGCGTTCCTTCAGGCTTTTGTCTCTGGATGTTGTGTCCGAGATAGCCGTGGATTGGAGGGGTGGCCTCAGGGACTGTGGACGAGTATCCCTCTCTGGGGATTTGTCCCAGCTCCCAAGAGTTTGGGGTCATTTTGTGGGAAGGGTGGAAAAGTGTTGTCTGGCTCACGTGTCTCTCCAAGAAAGGGATTCCAGAGCAGAGCCCCAGGTACGGGCGGGGCGACTGGAAAACTCAAACACTGGTGAGGATTGGGTGCATAGGGGCTTGGCAAGCCCCATATGCGGGCTCTTGGCCCAGGCCCTGACAGGCCTTTCTTTGACATGGGGCTCATGCTGAAGGTCAGAGTGTGAATTTGTGCCCAAGCAGCACTCAAGTTTGGGCGTGGCATCAGGGACCAGTAAGGTTTCTCCCACCATGAAGGTGTGACTCCATGCCAAGAGCAAGCTTTACAGCCAAGGGGAAGGAGGAGTTTGTGTTGTGCTTGCGATACCCAGCTGTGTGGACAATTGATATAATGTCTAGGTTCAGATATCTGAAAACCAAGGTTAGGAAGAGGTGACGGCATAAGACCATGGCGTGTCCGAAGTGCTGGGTGTGCGGCCAGCTGTCTCCTTGTCTGTCTGGACGTCTGGCTTCAGGCTGTGTCAGACAGAGCATGAGTGCCCAGAGCAGCCTATCCAGTTCGGGTACCGTCGAGGCCCAAGCAGGTTGATCCTCATCTGGGTTTTCTGGAGAGAGCCCCACAGGGAAACATTTTTCTTCCCTTGGGCAGACCCTGGGCTGGGTTGTGGTTCTGGAGTTCCTAGTCCGGAGGGCTTGTTTGCCAGGAGTGTGAGGAAGGAAGTCTGAAAACACAAGCTAGCGTGAGGTTTGGGACCGATGGCACGGCAGGCCCACTCTGAGAGGCTGAATCGAGATCTCCTGCACTGAGGTCATTTCAACTCTGAGACGTGCCTCAGGCTAGAGTTTTTGTCCAGCATGGCCTCTTCCTGAATGGTGTGGGGGCCTCATGAGGCCAGGAAGGTTTGCCTACGATGGGATTTGTGAACTACTCCAAACCTCAAGGTTTCCTTCTGCACGAAAGTCGAGTGCTATTGGATGGTTCCAGGAGGCCCCATACGGAAAGACTCGAGAGCAGGTGTCTAAGCATGGATGCCTGGGAACGCCACCTCATATTCCCACTCTTTAGTCAGGACAAGGCAGGCTCAATCTGCGGGCTCCTGGGTGAGCTACCCAGAGGGGAGAGTTGAAATGGACTCTCCTGAAGATGAGTCCTACTGTGGCTTGGTGGCCTGGGAGACCTTGGAATGTGGAGGTGGCTCAGGGACTCTGCAGGATTCTCCAACCTGAGGTGTTTGACACGGCTCCAACAAGGAAGCTTCCCATGTGGAGACGAGAGAAGTTCTGTTCAGTGCCTCAGGAAAGCCCCATATCCTGTTCTTCGAACCAAAGCCTCTGAGGAGTGACACCTGGAAAACAAAGCAAGAGTTGAGATTAGGGCCTAAGGGCCTGTCGGGCTCAACCTTCTATCTCTGTTGACATCTGTGTGCAAGCCTTCATGGAGGTAGCAGCTCAGCTTGTGTCCGAAGGCCCCTGTGTGTGCAGGGAGGCTCCCGGTAATCGTATGTCCTCGGGGGCCATGAGGTTTCTCATATTCTGGAGGTGTGTGGCCAAAGGAATGGACAGAGTTTCCCAGAAGAGAGCAGGCATGGTCCTGTGGTATGGCTCCAGAGGACCCAGCCTAGAGGCTGTGTTTGCCAGGGCTGTGGGGACAGATGTCTGAAAAAGCAAACTTGGCTCAGGTAGGGGCCAAGGTAATGGCAGGCCTGATCTCCAGTCCGAGAGGGGAGATCCTCTGGATATCAAAGGAGGGCAAGTGGGAGGCAGTCGCTCAGGCTTTTGTTTCTGGGTGTTGCGTTCACAGTGGCCGTTCAGGGTAGGGGTTGCTTCAGGGGCCGAGGAAGAGCCTTCCTCTCGGGGGATTGTCCAAGCTCCCAAGTGTTTGGGTTCATTCTGTGGGAAGGGAAGAGTACTGTTTTCTGCCACAGGGGACCCCCCAGGAGAGGGACTCTAGAGCACAGCAGTGGGTTCCCTCAACTGGAATACACACCATCTAGTTAGTGCTGCGTGCCTATGGGCATGGCAAGCCACATATGCAGGCTCTTGGTCCAATCACTGAGAGGCGTTACTTGAATAAGGTACTCACGCTGAGGGTCACAATGTGTGTTTGTGCCCAAGGCGGCCCTCACACATGGGCGTGGCCTCATGGGCCATGCCGTTTTCTCCTACACTGAAGGTTTGACTCACTGCCAGCAGCAAGGTTTCTTGCCATGGGGAAGGAGGGGTTCTGACTTGTGCATCAGGTTCCCCCCTGTGCAGGGATTGGAGATAAGGTCTAGGTTCTGATGACTGAAAACCCAGGTTGGGAATGGATGGTGGCCTAAGGCAGTGGCGGGTCCAATGTGCTGGGTGTGCAGCCAGCTGTGTCGGTGTCTGTTGGAAGGTCTGGGCTCAGGCTATTTGCGACAGAGCATCAGTGTTTAAGGTAGCCTATGCAATTGGGGTGTTGCCGAGGGCCAAGCAGTTTGATCCTCATTTGGGGTTTCTGGGCAGCACCATAGACAAAGTTTTTCTCCTGGGAGGCAGGCGGAGTGCTTCATTGTGGCCCCAGAATTCCCAGTAGGGAGGATTTGCGGGCCAGGAGTGTGAGGACGGAAGTCTAGGAACACAAGCTAAAGTGAGGATTGGAGCCAAGGGCAGAGCAGGCCCACTAGGCAGAGGCTGAATCAAAATCTCCTGCATCTGAAGTCAGGCTGAGGATCAGACATTGGCTGAGGCTGGAGTATGTGTCCATGTTGGCACCTTCATGAAGCGGGGGCCTCATGAGGCCAAGGAAGTTTTCCCACGCTGAGTTTGGAGGTTGCCCCAAACCACCAGGTTTCCTTCTGTGGGACATTCGAGTCCTGTTGCATGGCTCCAGGACATACCATACGGAAGGACTGGAGAGCACGGTTCGAAGGATGGATCCCTGTACAGCATGCCTCGCATTCCCATTGGCCATTAGCCACAAGATATGTTTGATCTGCTGCCTCTGGGGCACGCTAACCAGGGGGCTGAGTTGAAATGGCCTCTCCTGAGGATGCGTCATAATGTGCGTTTGGGTCCATGGAAACCTTGGAATGTGCTGGTTGTTCAGTGGCCCTGCGGAACTCTCCTACCTGAAGGGTTTGATACATCCCCAGTAAGTAAGCTCCCCATGTGGAGACGAGAGAGGTTTGGTTTGGAGCCTCAGAAAAGCCCCGTGTGCTGGTCTACGAAAACAGACCTCTGAGGACGGACACATGGAAACCAAAGCTAAGGTTCAGATTAGGGCCTGGGGGCCTGTCCATTTCAACCTTCTGTCTCTGGGGACACTGTCTGAGAGTCTAAGTGGAGATAGTTGCTCCGCTGGTGTCAGAGAGCCCCTCTTAGTCCAGGGTGGCCTACACTATTGATGGCCTCAGGGGCCTTGGAGCTTTTCCCTAACCTGTAGGGTTGTGGTCAATGGATTGGGCACAATTTCCTTGGAGAGGGCAGGCACAATCTTTCGCTGTGGCTCCAGAGGCCCTAGCCTGGCGGTTGTGTGGGTCCACGCTGAGGGCACAGAAGTCTGAAAACACAAACTCAGCTTATGAGTGGCGCCTAGGGTATGGCAGGCCGGATGTACAGCCCGAGAGGGAGCTCCTGGGCCTCTGAAACAAGGGCGAGTGGGAGGCGTTCCTTCAGGCTTTTGTCTCTGGATGTTGTGTCCGAGATAGCCGTGGATTGGAGGGGTGGCCTCAGGGACTGTGGACGAGTATCCCTCTCTGGGGATTTGTCCCAGCTCCCAAGAGTTTGGGGTCATTTTGTGGGAAGGGTGCAAAAGTGTTGTCTGGCTCACGTGTCTCTCCAAGAAAGGGATTCCAGAGCAGAGCCCCAGGTACGGGCGGGGCGACTGGAAAACTCAAACACTGGTGAGGATTGGGTGCATAGGGGCTTGGCAAGCCCCATATGCGGGCTCTTGGCCCAGGCCCTGACAGGCCTTTCTTTGACATGGGGCTCATGCTGAAGGTCAGAGTGTGAATTTGTGCCCAAGCAGCACTCAAGTTTGGGCGTGGCATCAGGGACCAGTAAGGTTTCTCCCACCATGAAGGTGTGACTCCATGCCAAGAGCAAGCTTTACAGCCAAGGGGAAGGAGGAGTTTGTGTTGTGCTTGCGATACCCAGCTGTGTGGACAATTGATATAATGTCTAGGTTCAGATATCTGAAAACCAAGGTTAGGAAGAGGTGACGGCATAAGACCATGGCGTGTCCGAAGTGCTGGGTGTGCGGCCAGCTGTCTCCTTGTCTGTCTGGACGTCTGGCTTCAGGCTGTGTCAGACAGAGCATGAGTGCCCAGAGCAGCCTATCCAGTTCGGGTACCGTCGAGGCCCAAGCAGGTTGATCCTCATCTGGGTTTTCTGGAGAGAGCCCCACAGGGAAACATTTTTCTTCCCTTGGGCAGACCCTGGGCTGGGTTGTGGTTCTGGAGTTCCTAGTCCGGAGGGCTTGTTTGCCAGGAGTGTGAGGAAGGAAGTCTGAAAACACAAGCTAGCGTGAGGTTTGGGACCGATGGCACGGCAGGCCCACTCTGAGAGGCTGAATCGAGATCTCCTGCACTGAGGTCATTTCAACTCTGAGACGTGCCTCAGGCTAGAGTTTTTGTCCAGCATGGCCTCTTCCTGAATGGTGTGGGGGCCTCATGAGGCCAGGAAGGTTTGCCTACGATGGGATTTGTGAACTACTCCAAACCTCAAGGTTTCCTTCTGCACGAAAGTCGAGTGCTATTGGATGGTTCCAGGAGGCCCCATACGGAAAGACTCGAGAGCAGGTGTCTAAGCATGGATGCCTGGGAACGCCACCTCATATTCCCACTCTTTAGTCAGGACAAGGCAGGCTCAATCTGCGGGCTCCTGGGTGAGCTACCCAGAGGGGAGAGTTGAAATGGACTCTCCTGAAGATGAGTCCTACTGTGGCTTGGTGGCCTGGGAGACCTTGGAATGTGGAGGTGGCTCAGGGACTCTGCAGGATTCTCCAACCTGAGGTGTTTGACACGGCTCCAACAAGGAAGCTTCCCATGTGGAGACGAGAGAAGTTCTGTTCAGTGCCTCAGGAAAGCCCCATATCCTGTTCTTCGAACCAAAGCCTCTGAGGAGTGACACCTGGAAAACAAAGCAAGAGTTGAGATTAGGGCCTAAGGGCCTGTCGGGCTCAACCTTCTATCTCTGTTGACATCTGTGTGCAAGCCTTCATGGAGGTAGCAGCTCAGCTTGTGTCCGAAGGCCCCTGTGTGTGCAGGGAGGCTCCCGGTAATCGTATGTCCTCGGGGGCCATGAGGTTTCTCATATTCTGGAGGTGTGTGGCCAAAGGAATGGACAGAGTTTCCCAGGAGAGAGCAGGCATGGTCCTGTGGTATGGCTCCAGAGGACCCAGCCTAGACGCTGTGTTTGCCAGGGCTGTGGGGACAGATGTCTGAAAAAGCAAACTTGGCTCAGGTAGGGGCCAAGGTAATGGCAGGCCTGATCTCCAGTCCGAGAGGGGAGATCCTCTGGATATCAAAGGAGGGCAAGTGGGAGGCAGTCGCTCAGGCTTTTGTTTCTGGGTGTTGCGTTCACAGTGGCCGTTCAGGGTAGGGGTTGCTTCAGGGGCCGAGGAAGAGCCTTCCTCTCGGGGGATTGTCCAAGCTCCCAAGTGTTTGGGTTCATTCTGTGGGAAGGGAAGAGTACTGTTTTCTGCCACAGGGGACCCCCCAGGAGAGGGACTCTAGAGCACAGCAGTGGGTTCCCTCAACTGGAATACACACCATCTAGTTAGTGCTGCGTGCCTATGGGCATGGCAAGCCACATATGCAGGCTCTTGGTCCAATCACTGAGAGGCGTTACTTGAATAAGGTACTCACGCTGAGGGTCACAATGTGTGTTTGTGCCCAAGGCGGCCCTCACACATGGGCGTGGCCTCATGGGCCATGCCGTTTTCTCCTACACTGAAGGTTTGACTCACTGCCAGCAGCAAGGTTTCTTGCCATGGGGAAGGAGGGGTTCTGACTTGTGCATCAGGTTCCCCCCTGTGCAGGGATTGGAGATAAGGTCTAGGTTCTGATGACTGAAAACCCAGGTTGGGAATGGATGGTGGCCTAAGGCAGTGGCGGGTCCAATGTGCTGGGTGTGCAGCCAGCTGTGTCGGTGTCTGTTGGAAGGTCTGGGCTCAGGCTATTTGCGACAGAGCATCAGTGTTTAAGGTAGCCTATGCAATTGGGGTGTTGCCGAGGGCCAAGCAGTTTGATCCTCATTTGGGGTTTCTGGGCAGCACCATAGACAAAGTTTTTCTCCTGGGAGGCAGGCGGAGTGCTTCATTGTGGCCCCAGAATTCCCAGTAGGGAGGATTTGCGGGCCAGGAGTGTGAGGACGGAAGTCTAGGAACACAAGCTAAAGTGAGGATTGGAGCCAAGGGCAGAGCAGGCCCACTAGGCAGAGGCTGAATCAAAATCTCCTGCATCTGAAGTCAGGCTGAGGATCAGACATTGGCTGAGGCTGGAGTATGTGTCCATGTTGGCACCTTCATGAAGCGGGGGCCTCATGAGGCCAAGGAAGTTTTCCCACGCTGAGTTTGGAGGTTGCCCCAAACCACCAGGTTTCCTTCTGTGGGACATTCGAGTCCTGTTGCATGGCTCCAGGACATACCATACGGAAGGACTGGAGAGCACGGTTCGAAGGATGGATCCCTGTACAGCATGCCTCGCATTCCCATTGGCCATTAGCCACAAGATATGTTTGATCTGCTGCCTCTGGGGCACGCTAACCAGGGGGCTGAGTTGAAATGGCCTCTCCTGAGGATGCGTCATAATGTGCGTTTGGGTCCATGGAAACCTTGGAATGTGCTGGTTGTTCAGTGGCCCTGCGAAACTCTCCTACCTGAAGGGTTTGATACATCCCCAGTAAGTAAGCTCCCCATGTGGAGACGAGAGAGGTTTGGTTTGGAGCCTCAGAAAAGCCCCGTGTGCTGGTCTACGAAAACAGACCTCTGAGGACGGACACATGGAAACCAAAGCTAAGGTTCAGATTAGGGCCTGGGAGCCTGTCCATTTCAACCTTCTGTCTCTGGGGACACTGTCTGAGAGTCTAAGTGGAGATAGTTGCTCCGCTGGTGTCAGAGAGCCCCTCTTAGTCCAGGGTGGCCTACACTATTGATGGCCTCAGGGGCCTTGGAGCTTTTCCCTAACCTGTAGGGTTGTGGTCAATGGATTGGGCACAATTTCCTTGGAGAGGGCAGGCACAATCTTTCGCTGTGGCTCCAGAGGCCCTAGCCTGGCGGTTGTGTGGGTCCAGGCTGAGGGCACAGAAGTCTGAAAACACAAACTCAGCTTATGAGTGGCGCCTAGGGTATGGCAGGCCGGATGTACAGCCCGAGAGGGAGCTCCTGGGCCTCTGAAACAAGGGCGAGTGGGAGGCGTTCCTTCAGGCTTTTGTCTCTGGATGTTGTGTCCGAGATAGCCGTGGATTGGAGGGGTGGCCTCAGGGACTGTGGACGAGTATCCCTCTCTGGGGATTTGTCCCAGCTCCCAAGAGTTTGGGGTCATTTTGTGGGAAGGGTGCAAAAGTGTTGTCTGGCTCACGTGTCTCTCCAAGAAAGGGATTCCAGAGCAGAGCCCCAGGTACGGGCGGGGCGACTGGAAAACTCAAACACTGGTGAGGATTGGGTGCATAGGGGCTTGGCAAGCCCCATATGCGGGCTCTTGGCCCAGGCCCTGACAGGCCTTTCTTTGACATGGGGCTCATGCTGAGGGTCAGAGTGTGAATTTGTGCCCAAGCAGCACTCAAGTTTGGGCGTGGCATCAGGGACCAGGAAGGTTTCTCCCACCCTGAAGGTGTGACTCCATGCCAAGAGCAAGCTTTACAGCCACGGGGAAGGAGGAGTTCTGTGTTGTGCTTGCGATACCCAGCTGTGTGGAGAATTGATATAATGTCTAGGTTCAGATATCTGAAAACCAAGGTTAGGAAGAGGTGACGGCATAAGACCATGGCGTGTCCGAAGTGCTGGGTGTGCGGCCAGCTGTCTCCTTGTCTGTCTGGACGTCTGGCTTCAGGCTGTGTCAGACAGAGCATGAGTGCCCAGAGCAGCCTATCCAGTTCGGGTACCGTCGAGGCCCAAGCAGGTTGATCCTCATCTGGGTTTTCTGGAGAGAGCCCCACAGGGAAACGTTTTTCTTCCCTTGGGCAGACCCTGGGCTGGGTTGTGGTTCTGGAGTTCCTAGTCCGGAGGGCTTGTTTGCCAGGAGTGTGAGGAAGGAAGTCTGAAAACACAAGCTAGCGTGAGGTTTGGGACCGATGGCATGGCAGGCCCACTCTGAGAGGCTGAATCGAGATCTCCTGCACTGAGGTCATTTCAACTCTGAGACGTGCCTCAGGCTAGAGTTTTTGTCCAGCATGGCCTCTGCCTGAATGGTGTGGGGGCCTCATGAGGCCAGGAAGGTTTGCCTGTGATGGGATTTGTGAACTACTCCAAACCTCAAGGTTTCCTTCTGCACGAAAGTCGAGTGCTATTGGATGGTTCCAGGAGGCCCCATACGGAAAGACTCGAGAGCAGGTGTCTAAGCATGGATGCCTGGGAACGCCACCTCATATTCCCACTCTTTAGTCAGGACAAGGCAGGCTCAATCTGCGGGCTCCTGGGTGAGCTACCCAGAGGGGAGAGTTGAAATGGACTCTCCTGAAGATGAGACCTACTGTGGCTTGTTGGCCTGGGAGACCTTGGAATGTGGAGGTGGCTCAGGGACTCTGCAGGATTCTCCAACCTGAGGTGTTTGACACGGCTCCAACAAGGAAGCTTCCCATGTGGAGACGAGAGAAGTTCTGTTCAGTGCCTCAGGAAAGCCCCATATCCTGTTCTTCGAACCAAAGCCTCTGAGGAGTGACACCTGGAAAACAAAGCAAGAGTTGAGATTAGGGCTTAAGGGCCTGTCGGGCTCAACCTTCTATCTCTGTTGACATCTGTGTGCAAGCCTTCATGGAGGTAGCAGCTCAGCTTGTGTCCGAAGGCCCCTGTGTGTGCAGGGAGGCTCCCGGTAATGGTATGTCCTCGGGGGCCTTGAGGTTTCTCATATTCTGGAAGTGTGTGGCCAAAGGAATGGACAGAGTTTCCCAGGAGAGAGCAGGCATGGTCCTGTGGTATGGCTCCAGAGGACCCAGCCTAGAGGCTGTGTTTGCCAGGGCTGTGGGGACAGATGTCTGAAAAAGCAAACTTGGCTCAGGTAGGGGCCAAGGTAATGGCAGGCCTGATCTCCAGTCCGAGAGGGGAGATCCTCTGGATATCAAAGGAGGGCAAGTGGGAGGCAGTCGCTCAGGCTTTTGTCTCTGGGTGTTGCGTTCACAGTGGCCGTTCAGGGTAGGGGTTGCTTCAGGGGCCGAGGAAGAGCCTTCCTCTCGGGGGATTGTCCAAGCTCCCAAGTGTTTGGGTTCATTCTGTGGGAAGGGAAGAGTACTGTTTTCTGCCACAGGGGACCCCCCAGGAGAGGGACTCTAGAGCACAGCAGTGGGTTCCCTCAACTGGAATACACACCATCTAGTTAGTCCTGCGTGCCTATGGGCATGGCAAGCCACATATGCGGGCTCTTGGTCCAATCACTGAGAGGCGTTACTTGAATAAGGTACTCACGCTGAGGGTCACAATGTGTGTTTGTGCCCAAGGCGGCCCTCACACATGGGCGTGGCCTCTTGGGCCATGCCGTTTTCTCCTACACTGAAGGTTTGACTCACTGCCAGCAGCAAGGTTTCTTGCCATGGGGAAGGAGGGGTTCTGACTTGTGCATCAGGTTCCCCCCTGTGCAGGGATTGGAGATAAGGTCTAGGTTCTGATGACTGAAAACCCAGGTTGGGAATGGATGGTGGCCTAAGGCAGTGGCGGGTCCAATGTGCTGGGTGTGCAGCCAGCTGTGTCGGTGTCTGTTGGAAGGTCTGGGCTCAGGCTATTTGCGACAGAGCATCAGTGTTTAAGGTAGCCTATGCAATTGGGGTGTTGCCGAGGGCCAAGCAGTTTGATCCTCATTTGGGGTTTCTGGGCAGCACCATAGACAAAGTTTTTCTCCTGGGAGGCAGGCGGAGTGCTTCATTGTGGCCCCAGAATTCCCAGTAGGGAGGGTTTGCGGGCCAGGAGTGTGAGGACGGAAGTCTAGGAACACAAGCTAAAGTGAGGATTGGAGCCAAGGGCAGAGCAGGCCCACTAGGCAGAGGCTGAATCAAAATCTCCTGCATCTGAAGTCAGGCTGAGGATCAGACATTGGCTGAGGCTGGAGTATGTGTCCATGTTGGCACCTTCATGAAGCGGGGGCCTCATGAGGCCAAGGAAGTTTTCCCACGCTGAGTTTGGAGGTTGCCCCAAACCACCAGGTTTCCTTCTGTGGGACATTCGAGTCCTGTTGCATGGCTCCAGGACATACCATACGGAAGGACTGGAGAGCACGGTTCGAAGGATGGATCGCTGTACAGCATGCCTCGCATTCCCATTGGCCATTAGCCACAAGATATGTTTGATCTGCTGCCTCTGGGGCACGCTAACCAGGGGGCTGAGTTGAAATGGCCTCTCCTGAGGATGCGTCATAATGTGCGTTTGGGTCCATGGAAACCTTGGAATGTGCTGGTTGTTCAGTGGCCCTGCGGAACTCTCCTACCTGAAGGGTTTGATACATCCCCAGTAAGTAAGCTCCCCATGTGGAGACGAGAGAGGTTTGGTTTGGAGCCTCAGAAAAGCCCCGTGTGCTGGTCTACGAAAACAGACCTCTGAGGACGGACACATGGAAACCAAAGCTAAGGTTCAGATTAGGGCCTGGGAGCCTGTCCATTTCAACCTTCTGTCTCTGGGGACACTGTCTGAGAGTCTAAGTGGAGATAGTTGCTCCGCTGGTGTCAGAGAGCCCCTCTTAGTCCAGGGTGGCCTACACTATTGATGGCCTCAGGGGCCTTGGAGCTTTTCCCTAACCTGTAGGGTTGTGGTCAATGGATTGGGCACAATTTCCTTGGAGAGGGCAGGCACAATCTTTCGCTGTGGCTCCAGAGGCCCTAGCCTGGCGGTTGTGTGGGTCCACGCTGAGGGCACAGAAGTCTGAAAACACAAACTCAGCTTATGAGTGGCGCCTAGGGTATGGCAGGCCGGATGTACAGCCCGAGAGGGAGCTCCTGGGCCTCTGAAACAAGGGCGAGTGGGAGGCGTTCCTTCAGGCTTTTGTCTCTGGATGTTGTGTCCGAGATAGCCGTGGATTGGAGGGGTGGCCTCAGGGACTGTGGACGAGTATCCCTCTCTGGGGATTTGTCCCAGCTCCCAAGAGTTTGGGGTCATTTTGTGGGAAGGGTGCAAAAGTGTTGTCTGGCTCACGTGTCTCTCCAAGAAAGGGATTCCAGAGCAGAGCCCCAGGTACGGGCGGGGCGACTGGAAAACTCAAACACTGGTGAGGATTGGGTGCATAGGGGCTTGGCAAGCCCCATATGCGGGCTCTTGGCCCAGGCCCTGACAGGCCTTTCTTTGACATGGGGCTCATGCTGAGGGTCAGAGTGTGAATTTGTGCCCAAGCAGCACTCAAGTTTGGGCGTGGCATCAGGGACCAGGAATGTTTCTCCCACCCTGAAGGTGTGACTCCATGCCAAGAGCAAGCTTTACAGCCACGGGGAAGGAGGAGTTCTGTGTTGTGCTTGCGATACCCAGCTGTGTGGAGAATTGATATAATGTCTAGGTTCAGATATCTGAAAACCAAGGTTAGGAAGAGGTGACGGCATAAGACCATGGCGTGTCCGAAGTGCTGGGTGTGCGGCCAGCTGTCTCCTTGTCTGTCTGGACGTCTGGCTTCAGGCTGTGTCAGACAGAGCATGAGTGCCCAGAGCAGCCTATCCAGTTCGGGTACCGTCGAGGCCCAAGCAGGTTGATCCTCATCTGGGTTTTCTGGAGAGAGCCCCACAGGGAAACGTTTTTCTTCCCTTGGGCAGACCCTGGGCTGGGTTGTGGTTCTGGAGTTCCTAGTCCGGAGGGCTTGTTTGCCAGGAGTGTGAGGAAGGAAGTCTGAAAACACAAGCTAGCGTGAGGTTTGGGACCGATGGCACGGCAGGCCCACTCTGAGAGGCTGAATCGAGATCTCCTGCACTGAGGTCATTTCAACTCTGAGACGTGCCTCAGGCTAGAGTTTTTGTCCAGCATGGCCTCTGCCTGAATGGTGTGGGGGCCTCATGAGGCCAGGAAGGTTTGCCTGCGATGGGATTTGTGAACTACTCCAAACCTCAAGGTTTCCTTCTGCACGAAAGTCGAGTGCTATTGGATGGTTCCAGGAGGCCCCATACGGAAAGACTCGAGAGCAGGTGTCTAAGCATGGATGCCTGGGAACGCCACCTCATATTCCCACTCTTTAGTCAGGAAAAGGCAGGCTCAATCTGCGGGCTCCTGGGTGAGCTACCCAGAGGGGAGAGTTGAAATGGACTCTCCTGAAGATGAGTCCTACTGTGGCTTGTTGGCCTGGGAGACCTTGGAATGTGGAGGTGGCTCAGGGACTCTGCAGGATTCTCCAACCTGAGGTGTTTGACACGGCTCCAACATGGAAGCTTCCCATGTGGAGACGAGAGAAGTTCTGTTCAGTGCCTCAGGAAAGCCCCATATCCTGTTCTTCGAACCAAAGCCTCTGAGGAGTGACACCTGGAAAACAAAGCAAGAGTTGAGATTAGGGCTTAAGGGCCTGTCGGGCTCAACCTTCTATCTCTGTTGACATCTGTGTGCAAGCCTTCATGGAGGTAGCAGCTCAGCTTGTGTCCGAAGGCCCCTGTGTGTGCAGGGAGGCTCCCGGTAATGGTATGTCCTCGGGGGCCTTGAGGTTTCTCATATTCTGGAAGTGTGTGGCCAAAGGAATGGACAGAGTTTCCCAGGAGAGAGCAGGCATGGTCCAGTGGTATGGCTCCAGAGGACCCAGCCTAGAGGCTGTGTTTGCCAGGGCTGTGCGGACAGATGTCTGAAAAAGCAAACTTGGCTCAGGTAGGGGCCAAGGTAATGGCAGGCCTGATCTCCAGTCCGAGAGGGGAGATCCTCTGGATATCAAAGGAGGGCAAGTGGGAGGCAGTCGCTCAGGCTTTTGTCTCTGGGTGTTGCGTTCACAGTGGCCGTTCAGGGTAGGGGTTGCTTCAGGGGCCGAGGAAGAGCCTTCCTCTCGGGGGATTGTCCAAGCTCCCAAGTGTTTGGGTTCATTCTGTGGGAAGGGAAGAGTACTGTTTTCTGCCACAGGGGACCCCCCAGGAGAGGGACTCTAGAGCACAGCAGTGGGTTCCCTCAACTGGAATACACACCATCTAGTTAGTGCTGCGTGCCTATGGGCATGGCAAGCCACATATGCAGGCTCTTGGTCCAATCACTGAGAGGCGTTACTTGAATAAGGTACTCACGCTGAGGGTCACAATGTGTGTTTGTGCCCAAGGCGGCCCTCACACATGGGCGTGGCCTCATGGGCCATGCCGTTTTCTCCTACACTGAAGGTTTGACTCACTGCCAGCAGCAAGGTTTCTTGCCATGGGGAAGGAGGGGTTCTGACTTGTGCATCAGGTTCCCCCCTGTGCAGGGATTGGAGATAAGGTCTAGGTTCTGATGACTGAAAACCCAGGTTGGGAATGGATGGTGGCCTACGGCAGTGGCGGATCCAATGTGCTGGGTGTGCAGCCAGCTGTGTCGGTGTCTGTTGGAAGGTCTGGGCTCAGGCTATTTGCGACAGAGCATCAGGGTTTAAGGTAGCCTATGCAATTGGGGTGTTGCCGAGGGCCAAGCAGTTTGATCCTCATTTGGGGTTTCTGGGCAGCACCATAGACAAAGTTTTTCTCCTGGGAGGCAGGCGGAGTGCTTCATTGTGGCCCCAGAATTCCCAGTAGGGAGGATTTGCGGGCCAGGAGTGTGAGGACGGAAGTCTAGGAACACAAGCTAAAGTGAGGATTGGAGCCAAGGGCAGAGCAGGCCCACTAGGCAGAGGCTGAATCAAAATCTCCTGCATCTGAAGTCAGGCTGAGGATCAGACGTTGGCTGAGGCTGGAGTATGTGTCCATGTTGGCACCTTCATGAAGCGGGGGCCTCATGAGGCCAAGGAAGTTTTCCCACGCTGAGTTTGGAGGTTGCCCCAAACCACCAGGTTTCCTTCTGTGGGACATTCGAGTCCTGTTGCATGGCTCCAGGACATACCATACGGAAGGACTGGAGAGCACGGTTCGAAAGATGGATCCCTGTACAGCATGCCTCGCATTCCCATTGGCCATTAGCCACAAGATATGTTTGATCTGCTGCCTCTGGGGCACGCTAACCAGGGGGCTGAGTTGAAATGGCCTCTCCTGAGGATGCGTCATAATGTGCGTTTGGGTCCATGGAAACCTTGGAATGTGCTGGTTGTTCAGTGGCCCTGCGGAACTCTCCTACCTGAAGGGTTTGATACATCCCCAGTAAGTAAGCTCCCCATGTGGAGACGAGAGAGGTTTGGTTTGGAGCCTCAGAAAAGCCCCGTGTGCTGGTCTACGAAAACAGACCTCTGAGGACGGACACATGGAAACCAAAGCTAAGGTTCAGATTAGGGCCTGGGGGCCTGTCCATTTCAACCTTCTGTCTCTGGGGACACTGTCTGAGAGTCTAAGTGGAGATAGTTGCTCCGCTGGTGTCAGAGAGCCCCTCTTAGTCCAGGGTGGCCTACACTATTGATGGCCTCAGGGGCCTTGGAGCTTTTCCCTAACCTGTAGGGTTGTGGTCAATGGATTGGGCACAATTTCCTTGGAGAGGGCAGGCACAATCTTTCGCTGTGGCTCCAGAGGCCCTAGCCTGGCGGTTGTGTGGGTCCAGGCTGAGGGCACAGAAGTCTGAAAACACAAACTCAGCTTATGAGTGGCGCCTAGGGTATGGCAGGCCGGATGTACAGCCCGAGAGGGAGCTCCTGGGCCTCTGAAACAAGGGCGAGTGGGAGGCGTTCCTTCAGGCTTTTGTCTCTGGATGTTGTGTCCGAGATAGCCGTGGATTGGAGGGGTGGCCTCAGGGACTGTGGACGAGTATCCCTCTCTGGGGATTTGTCCCAGCTCCCAAGAGTTTGGGGTCATTTTGTGGGAAGGGTGGAAAAGTGTTGTCTGGCTCACGTGTCTCTCCAAGAAAGGGATTCCAGAGCAGAGCCCCAGGTACGGGCGGGGCGACTGGAAAACTCAAACACTGGTGAGGATTGGGTGCATAGGGGCTTGGCAAGCCCCATATGCGGGCTCTTGGCCCAGGCCCTGACAGGCCTTTCTTTGACATGGGGCTCATGCTGAGGGTCAGAGTGTGAATTTGTGCCCAAGCAGCACTCAAGTTTGGGCGTGGCATCAGGGACCAGGAAGGTTTCTCCCACCCTGAAGGTGTGACTCCTTGCCAAGAGCAAGCTTTACAGCCTCGGGGAAGGAGGAGTTCTGTGTTGTGCTTGCGATACCCAGCTGTGTGGAGAATTGATATAATGTCTAGGTTCAGATATCTGAAAAGCAAGGTTAGGAAGAGGTGACGGCATAAGACCATGGCGTGTCCGAAGTGCTGGGTGTGCGGCCAGCTGTCTCCTTGTCTGTCTGGACATCTGGCTTCAGGCTGTGTCAGACAGAGCATGAGTGCCCAGAGCAGCCTATCCAGTTCGGGTACCGTCGAGGCCCAAGCAGGTTGATCCTCATCTGGGTTTTCTGGAGAGAGCCCCACAGGGAAACGTTTTTCTTCCCTTGGGCAGACCCTGGGCTGGGTTGTGGTTCTGGAGTTCCTAGTCCGGAGGGCTTGTTTGCCAGGAGTGTGAGGAAGGAAGTCTGAAAACACAAGCTAGCGTGAGGTTTGGGACCGATGGCACGGCAGGCCCACTCTGAGAGGCTGAATCGAGATCTCCTGCACTGAGGTCATTTCAACTCTGAGACGTGCCTCAGGCTAGAGTTTTTGTCCAGCATGGCCTCTGCCTGAATGGTGTGGGGGCCTCATGAGGCCAGGAAGGTTTGCCTGCGATGGGATTTGTGAACTACTCCAAACCTCAAGGTTTCCTTCTGCACGAAAGTCGAGTGCTATTGGATGGTTCCAGGAGGCCCCATACGGAAAGACTCGAGAGCAGGTGTCTAAGCATGGATGCCTGGGAACGCCACCTCATATTCCCACTCTTTAGTCAGGACAAGGCAGGCTCAATCTGCGGGCTCCTGGGTGAGCTACCCAGAGGGGAGAGTTGAAATGGACTCTCCTGAAGATGAGTCCTACTGTGGCTTGGTGGCCTGGGAGACCTTGGAATGTGGAGGTGGCTCAGGGACTCTGCAGGATTCTCCAACCTGAGGTGTTTGACACGGCTTCCCATGTGGAGACGAGAGAAGTTCTGTTCAGTGCCTCAGGAAAGCCCCATATCCTGTTCTTTGAACCAAAGCCTCTGAGGAGTGACACCTGGAAAACAAAGCAAGAGTTGAGATTAGGGCCTAAGGGCCTGTCGGGCTCAACCTTCTATCTCTGTTGATATCTGTGTGCAAGCCTTCATGGAGGTAGCAGCACAGCTTGTGTCCGAAGGCCCCTGTGTGTGCAGGGAGGCTCCCGGTAATCGTATGTCCTCGGGGGCCATGAGGTTTCTCATATTCTGGAGGTGTGTGGCCAAAGGAATGGACAGAGTTTCCCAGGAGAGAGCAGGCATGGTCCTGTGGTATGGCTCCAGAGGACCCAGCCTAGAGGCTGTGTTTGCCAGGGCTGTGGGGACAGATGTCTGAAAAAGCAAACTTGGCTCAGGTAGGGGCCAAGGTAATGGCAGGCCTGATCTCCAGTCCGAGAGGGGAGATCCTCTGGATATCAAAGGAGGGCAAGTGGGAGGCAGTCGCTCAGGCTTTTGTTTCTGGGTGTTGCGTTCACAGTGGCCGTTCAGGGTAGGGGTTGCTTCAGGGGCCGAGGAAGAGCCTTCCTCTCGGGGGATTGTCCAAGCTCCCAAGTGTTTGGGTTCATTCTGTGGGAAGGGAAGAGTACTGTTTTCTGCCACAGGGGACCCGCCAGGAGAGGGACTCTAGAGCACAGCAGTGGGTTCCCTCAACTGGAATACACACCATCTAGTTAGTCCTGCGTGCCTATGGGCATGGCAAGCCACATATGCAGGCTCTTGGTCCAATCACTGAGAGGCGTTACTTGAATAAGGTACTCACGCTGAGGGTCACAATGTGTGTTTGTGCCCAAGGCGGCCCTCACACAATGGCGTGGCCTCATGGGCCATGCCGTTTTCTCCTACACTGAAGGTTTGACTCACTGCCAGCAGCAAGGTTTCTTGCCATGGGGAAGGAGGGGTTCTGACTTGTGCATCAGGTTCCCCCCTGTGCAGGGATTGGAGATAAGGTCTAGGTTCTGATGACTGAAAACCCAGGTTGGGAATGGATGGTGGCCTACGGCAGTGGCGGATCCAATGTGCTGGGTGTGCAGCCAGCTGTGTCGGTGTCTGTTGGAAGGTCTGGGCTCAGGCTATTTGCGACAGAGCATCAGTGTTTAAGGTAGCCTATGCAATTGGGGTGTTGCCGAGGGCCAAGCAGTTTGATCCTCATTTGGGGTTTCTGGGCAGCACCATAGACAAAGTTTTTCTCCTGGGAGGCAGGCGGAGTGCTTCATTGTGGCCCCAGAATTCCCAGTAGGGAGGATTTGCGGGCCAGGAGTGTGAGGACGGAAGTCTAGGAACACAAGCTAAAGTGAGGATTGGAGCCAAGGGCAGAGCAGGCCCACTAGGCAGAGGCTGAATCAAAATCTCCTGCATCTGAAGTCAGGCTGAGGATCAGACGTTGGCTGAGGCTGGAGTATGTGTCCATGTTGGCACCTTCATGAAGCGGGGGCCTCATGAGGCCAAGGAAGTTTTCCCACGCTGAGTTTGGAGGTTGCCCCAAACCACCAGGTTTCCTTCTGTGGGACATTCGAGTCCTGTTGCATGGCTCCAGGACATACCATACGGAAGGACTGGAGAGCACGGTTCGAAAGATGGATCCCTGTACAGCATGCCTCGCATTCCCATTGGCCATTAGCCACAAGATATGTTTGATCTGCTGCCTCTGGGGCACGCTAACCAGGGGGCTGAGTTGAAATGGCATCTCCTGAGGATGCGTCATAATGTACGTTTGGGTCCATGGAAACCTTGGAATGTGCTGGTTGTTCAGTGGCCCTGCGGAACTCTCCTACCTGAAGGGTTTGATACATCCCCAGTAAGTAAGCTCCCCATGTGGAGACGAGAGAGGTTTGGTTTGGAGCCTCAGAAAAGCCCCGTGTGCTGGTCTACGAAAACAGACCTCTGAGGACGGACACATGGAAACCAAAGCTAAGGTTCAGATTAGGGCCTGGGGGCCTGTCCATTTCAACCTTCTGTCTCTGGGGACACTGTCTGAGAGTCTAAGTGGAGATAGTTGCTCCGCTGGTGTCAGAGAGCCCCTCTTAGTCCAGGGTGGCCTACACTATTGATGGCCTCAGGGGCCTTGGAGCTTTTCCCTAACCTGTAGGGTTGTGGTCAATGGATTGGGCACAATTTCCTTGGAGAGGGCAGGCACAATCTTTCGCTGTGGCTCCAGAGGCCCTAGCCTGGCGGTTGTGTGGGTCCAGGCTGAGGGCACAGAAGTCTGAAAACACAAACTCAGCTTATGAGTGGCGCCTAGGGTATGGCAGGCCGGATGTACAGCCCGAGAGGGAGCTCCTGGGCCTCTGAAACAAGGGCGAGTGGGAGGCGTTCCTTCAGGCTTTTGTCTCTGGATGTTGTGTCCGAGATAGCCGTGGATTGAAGGGGTGGACTCAGGGACTGTGGACGAGTATCCCTCTCTGGGGATTTGTCCCAGCTCCCAAGAGTTTGGGGTCATTTTGTGGGAAGGGTGGAAAAGTGTTGTCTGGCTCACGTGTCTCTCCAAGAAAGGGATTCCAGAGCAGAGCCCCAGGTACGGGCGGGGCGACTGGAAAACTCAAACACTGGTGAGGATTGGGTGCATAGGGGCTTGGCAAGCCCCATATGCGGGCTCTTGGCCCAGGCCCTGACAGGCCTTCCTTTGACATGGGGCTCATGCTGAGGGTCAGAGTGTGAATTTGTGCCCAAGCAGCACTCAAGTTTGGGCGTGGCATCAGGGACCAGGAAGGTTTCTCCCACCCTGAAGGTGTGACTCCATGCCAAGAGCAAGCTTTACAGCCTCGGGGAAGGAGGAGTTCTGTGTTGTGCTTGCGATACCCAGCTGTGTGGAGAATTGATATAATGTCTAGGTTCAGATATCTGAACACCAAGGTTAGGAAGAGGTGACGGCATAAGACCATGGCGTGTCCGAAGTGCTGGGTGTGCGGCCAGCTGTCTCCTTGTCTGTCTGGACGTCTGGCTTCAGGCTGTGTCTGACAGAGCATGAATGCCCAGAGCAGCCTATCCAGTTCGGGTACCGTCGAGGCCCAAGCAGGTTGATCCTCATCTGGGTTTTCTGGAGAGAGCCCCACAGGGAAACGTTTTTCTTCCCTTGGGCAGACCCTGGGCTGGGTTGTGGTTCTGGAGTTCCTAGTCCGGAGGGCTTGTTTGCCAGGAGTGTGAGGAAGGAAGTCTGAAAACACAAGCTAGCGTGAGGTTTGGGACCGATGGCACGGCAGGCCCACTCTGAGAGGCTGAATCGAGATCTCCTGCACTGAGGTCATTTCAACTCTGAGACGTGCCTCAGGCTAGAGTTTTTGTCCAGCATGGCCTCTTCCTGAATGGTGTGGGGTCCTCATGAGGCCAGGAAGGTTTGCCTACGATGGGATTTGTGAACTACTCCAAACCTCAAGGTTTCCTTCTGCACGAAAGTCGAGTGCTATTGGATGGTTCCAGGAGGCCCCATACGGAAAGACTCGAGAGCAGGTGTCTAAGCATGGATGCCTGGGAACGCCACCTCATATTCCCACTCTTTAGTCAGGACAAGGCAGGCTCAATCTGCGGGCTCCTGGGTGAGCTACCCAGAGGGGAGAGTTGAAATGGACTCTCCTGAAGATGAGTCCTACTGTGGCTTGGTGGCCTGGGAGACCTTGGAATGTGGAGGTGGCTCAGGGACTCTGCAGGATTCTCCAACCTGAGGTGTTTGACACGGCTCCAACAAGGAAGCTTCCCATGTGGAGACGAGAGAAGTTCTGTTCAGTGCCTCAGGAAAGCCCCATATCCTGTTCTTTGAACCAAAGCCTCTGAGGAGTGACACCTGGAAAACAAAGCAAGAGTTGAGATTAGGGCCTAAGGGCCTGTCGGGCTCAACCTTCTATCTCTGTTGATATCTGTGTGCAAGCCTTCATGGAGGTAGCAGCACAGCTTGTGTCCGAAGGCCCCTGTGTGTGCAGGGAGGCTCCCGGTAATCGTATGTCCTCGGGGGCCATGAGGTTTCTCATATTCTGGAGGTGTGTGGCCAAAGGAATGGACAGAGTTTCCCAGGAGAGAGCAGGCATGGTCCTGTGGTATGGCTCCAGAGGACCCAGCCTAGAGGCTGTGTTTGCCAGGGCTGTGTGGACAGATGTCTGAAAAAGCAAACTTGGCTCAGGTAGGGGCCAAGGTAATGGCAGGCCTGATCTCCAGTCCGAGAGGGGAGATCCTCTGGATATCAAAGGAGGGCAAGTGGGAGGCAGTCGCTCAGGCTTTTGTCTCTGGGTGTTGCGTTCACAGTGGCCGTTCAGGGTAGGGGTTGCTTCAGGGGCCGAGGAAGAGCCTTCCTCTCGGGGGATTGTCCAAGCTCCCAAGTGTTTGGGTTCATTCTGTGGGAAGGGAAGAGTACTGTTTTCTGCCACAGGGGACCCCCCAGGAGAGGGACTCTAGAGCACAGCAGTGGGTTCCCTCAACTGGAATACACACCATCTAGTTAGTGCTGCGTGCCTATGGGCATGGCAAGCCACATATGCAGGCTCTTGGTCCAATCACTGAGAGGCGTTACTTGAATAAGGTACTCACGCTGAGGGTCACAATGTGTGTTTGTGCCCAAGGCGGCCCTCACACATGGGCGTGGCCTCATGGGCCATGCCGTTTTCTCCTACACTGAAGGTTTGACTCACTGCCAGCAGCAAGGTTTCTTGCCATGGGGAAGGAGGGGTTCTGACTTGTGCATCAGGTTCCCCCCTGTGCAGGGATTGGAGATAAGGTCTAGGTTCTGATGACTGAAAACCCAGGTTGGGAATGGATGGTGGCCTACGGCAGTGGCGGATCCAATGTGCTGGGTGTGCAGCCAGCTGTGTCGGTGTCTGTTGGAAGGTCTGGGCTCAGGCTATTTGCGACAGAGCATCAGTGTTTAAGGTAGCCTATGCAATTGGGGTGTTGCCGAGGGCCAAGCAGTTTGATCCTCATTTGGGGTTTCTGGGCAGCACCATAGACAAAGTTTTTCTCCTGGGAGGCAGGCGGAGTGCTTCATTGTGGCCCCAGAATTCCCAGTAGGGAGGATTTGCGGGCCAGGAGTGTGAGGACGGAAGTCTAGGAACACAAGCTAAAGTGAGGATTGGAGCCAAGGGCAGAGCAGGCCCACTAGGCAGAGGCTGAATCAAAATCTCCTGCATCTGAAGTCAGGCTGAGGATCAGACGTTGGCTGAGGCTGGAGTATGTGTCCATGTTGGCACCTTCATGAAGCGGGGGCCTCATGAGGCCAAGGAAGTTTTCCCACGCTGAGTTTGGAGGTTGCCCCAAACCACCAGGTTTCCTTCTGTGGGACATTCGAGTCCTGTTGCATGGCTCCAGGACATACCATACGGAAGGACTGGAGAGCACGGTTCGAAAGATGGATCCCTGTACAGCATGCCTCGCATTCCCATTGGCCATTAGCCACAAGATATGTTTGATCTGCTGCCTCTGGGGCACGCTAACCAGGGGGCTGAGTTGAAATGGCCTCTCCTGAGGATGCGTCATAATGTGCGTTTGGGTCCATGGAAACCTTGGAATGTGCTGGTTGTTCAGTGGCCCTGCGGAACTCTCCTACCTGAAGGGTTTGATACATCCCCAGTAAGTAAGCTCCCCATGTGGAGACGAGAGAGGTTTGGTTTGGAGCCTCAGAAAAGCCCCGTGTGCTGGTCTACGAAAACAGACCTCTGAGGACGGACACATGGAAACCAAAGCTAAGGTTCAGATTAGGGCCTGGGGGCCTGTCCATTTCAACCTTCTGTCTCTGGGGACACTGTCTGAGAGTCTAAGTGGAGATAGTTGCTCCGCTGGTGTCAGAGAGCCCCTCTTAGTCCAGGGTGGCCTACACTATTGATGGCCTCAGGGGCCTTGGAGCTTTTCCCTAACCTGTAGGGTTGTGGTCAATGGATTGGGCACAATTTCCTTGGAGAGGGCAGGCACAATCTTTCGCTGTGGCTCCAGAGGCCCTAGCCTGGCGGTTGTGTGGGTCCAGGCTGAGGGCACAGAAGTCTGAAAACACAAACTCAGCTTATGAGTGGCGCCTAGGGTATGGCAGGCCGGATGTACAGCCCGAGAGGGAGCTCCTGGGCCTCTGAAACAAGGGCGAGTGGGAGGCGTTCCTTCAGGCTTTTGTCTCTGGATGTTGTGTCCGAGATAGCCGTGGATTGGAGGGGTGGCCTCAGGGACTGTGGACGAGTATCCCTCTCTGGGGATTTGTCCCAGCTCCCAAGAGTTTGGGGTCATTTTGTGGGAAGGGTGGAAAAGTGTTGTCTGGCTCACGTGTCTCTCCAAGAAAGGGATTCCAGAGCAGAGCCCCAGGTACGGGCGGGGCGACTGGAAAACTCAAACACTGGTGAGGATTGGGTGCATAGGGGCTTGGCAAGCCCCATATGCGGGCTCTTGGCCCAGGCCCTGACAGGCCTTTCTTTGACATGGGGCTCATGCTGAGGGTCAGAGTGTGAATTTGTGCCCAAGCAGCACTCAAGTTTGGGCGTGGCATCAGGGACCAGGAAGGTTTCTCCCACCCTGAAGGTGTGACTCCTTGCCAAGAGCAAGCTTTACAGCCTCGGGGAAGGAGGAGTTCTGTGTTGTGCTTGCGATACCCAGCTGTGTGGAGAATTGATATAATGTCTAGGTTCAGATATCTGAAAAGCAAGGTTAGGAAGAGGTGACGGCATAAGACCATGGCGTGTCCGAAGTGCTGGGTGTGCGGCCAGCTGTCTCCTTGTCTGTCTGGACATCTGGCTTCAGGCTGTGTCAGACAGAGCATGAGTGCCCAGAGCAGCCTATCCAGTTCGGGTACCGTCGAGGCCCAAGCAGGTTGATCCTCATCTGGGTTTTCTGGAGAGAGCCCCACAGGGAAACGTTTTTCTTCCCTTGGGCAGACCCTGGGCTGGGTTGTGGTTCTGGAGTTCCTAGTCCGGAGGGCTTGTTTGCCAGGAGTGTGAGGAAGGAAGTCTGAAAACACAAGCTAGCGTGAGGTTTGGGACCGATGGCACGGCAGGCCCACTCTGAGAGGCTGAATCGAGATCTCCTGCACTGAGGTCATTTCAACTCTGAGACGTGCCTCAGGCTAGAGTTTTTGTCCAGCATGGCCTCTGCCTGAATGGTGTGGGGGCCTCATGAGGCCAGGAAGGTTTGCCTACGATGGGATTTGTGAACTACTCCAAACCTCAAGGTTTCCTTCTGCACGAAAGTCGAGTGCTATTGGATGGTTCCAGGAGGCCCCATACGGAAAGACTCGAGAGCAGGTGTCTAAGCATGGATGCCTGGGAACGCCACCTCATATTCCCACTCTTTAGTCAGGACAAGGCAGGCTCAATCTGCGGGCTCCTGGGTGAGCTACCCAGAGGGGAGAGTTGAAATGGACTCTCCTGAAGATGAGTCCTACTGTGGCTTGGTGGCCTGGGAGACCTTGGAATGTGGAGGTGGCTCAGGGACTCTGCAGGATTCTCCAACCTGAGGTGTTTGACACGGCTTCCCATGTGGAGACGAGAGAAGTTCTGTTCAGTGCCTCAGGAAAGCCCCATATCCTGTTCTTTGAACCAAAGCCTCTGAGGAGTGACACCTGGAAAACAAAGCAAGAGTTGAGATTAGGGCCTAAGGGCCTGTCGGGCTCAACCTTCTATCTCTGTTGATATCTGTGTGCAAGCCTTCATGGAGGTAGCAGCACAGCTTGTGTCCGAAGGCCCCTGTGTGTGCAGGGAGGCTCCCGGTAATCGTATGTCCTCGGGGGCCATGAGGTTTCTCATATTCTGGAGGTGTGTGGCCAAAGGAATGGACAGAGTTTCCCAGGAGAGAGCAGGCATGGTCCTGTGGTATGGCTCCAGAGGACCCAGCCTAGAGGCTGTGTTTGCCAGGGCTGTGGGGACAGATGTCTGAAAAAGCAAACTTGGCTCAGGTAGGGGCCAAGGTAATGGCAGGCCTGATCTCCAGTCCGAGAGGGGAGATCCTCTGGATATCAAAGGAGGGCAAGTGGGAGGCAGTCGCTCAGGCTTTTGTTTCTGGGTGTTGCGTTCACAGTGGCCGTTCAGGGTAGGGGTTGCTTCAGGGGCCGAGGAAGAGCCTTCCTCTCGGGGGATTGTCCAAGCTCCCAAGTGTTTGGGTTCATTCTGTGGGAAGGGAAGAGTACTGTTTTCTGCCACAGGGGACCCCCCAGGAGAGGGACTCTAGAGCACAGCAGTGGGTTCCCTCAACTGGAATACACACCATCTAGTTAGTGCTGCGTGCCTATGGGCATGGCAAGCCACATATGCAGGCTCTTGGTCCAATCACTGAGAGGCGTTACTTGAATAAGGTACTCACGCTGAGGGTCACAATGTGTGTTTGTGCCCAAGGCGGCCCTCACACATGGGCGTGGCCTCATGGGCCATGCCGTTTTCTCCTACACTGAAGGTTTGACTCACTGCCAGCAGCAAGGTTTCTTGCCATGGGGAAGGAGGGGTTCTGACTTGTGCATCAGGTTCCCCCCTGTGCAGGGATTGGAGATAAGGTCTAGGTTCTGATGACTGAAAACCCAGGTTGGGAATGGATGGTGGCCTACGGCAGTGGCGGATCCAATGTGCTGGGTGTGCAGCCAGCTGTGTCGGTGTCTGTTGGAAGGTCTGGGCTCAGGCTATTTGCGACAGAGCATCAGTGTTTAAGGTAGCCTATGCAATTGGGGTGTTGCCGAGGGCCAAGCAGTTTGATCCTCATTTGGGGTTTCTGGGCAGCACCATAGACAAAGTTTTTCTCCTGGGAGGCAGGCGGAGTGCTTCATTGTGGCCCCAGAATTCCCAGTAGGGAGGATTTGCGGGCCAGGAGTGTGAGGACGGAAGTCTAGGAACACAAGCTAAAGTGAGGATTGGAGCCAAGGGCAGAGCAGGCCCACTAGGCAGAGGCTGAATCAAAATCTCCTGCATCTGAAGTCAGGCTGAGGATCAGACGTTGGCTGAGGCTGGAGTATGTGTCCATGTTGGCACCTTCATGAAGCGGGGGCCTCATGAGGCCAAGGAAGTTTTCCCACGCTGAGTTTGGAGGTTGCCCCAAACCACCAGGTTTCCTTCTGTGGGACATTCGAGTCCTGTTGCATGGCTCCAGGACATACCATACGGAAGGACTGGAGAGCACGGTTCGAAAGATGGATCCCTGTACAGCATGCCTCGCATTCCCATTGGCCATTAGCCACAAGATATGTTTGATCTGCTGCCTCTGGGGCACGCTAACCAGGGGGCTGAGTTGAAATGGCATCTCCTGAGGATGCGTCATAATGTACGTTTGGGTCCATGGAAACCTTGGAATGTGCTGGTTGTTCAGTGGCCCTGCGGAACTCTCCTACCTGAAGGGTTTGATACATCCCCAGTAAGTAAGAAAAGCCCCGTGTGCTGGTCTACGAAAACAGACCTCTGAGGACGGACACATGGAAACCAAAGCGAAGGTTCAGATTAGGGCCTGGGGGCCTGTCCATTTCAACCTTCTGTCTCTGGGGACACTGTCTGAGAGTCTAAGTGGAGATAGTTGCTCCGCTGGTGTCAGAGAGCCCCTCTTAGTCCAGGGTGGCCTACACTATTGATGGCCTCAGGGGCCTTGGAGCTTTTCCCTAACCTGTAGGGTTGTGGTCAATGGATTGGGCACAATTTCCTTGGAGAGGGCAGGCACAATCTTTCGCTGTGGCTCCAGAGGCCCTAGCCTGGCGGTTGTGTGGGTCCAGGCTGAGGGCACAGAAGTCTGAAAACACAAACTCAGCTTATGAGTGGCGCCTAGGGTATGGCAGGCCGGATGTACAGCCCGAGAGGGAGCTCCTGGGCCTCTGAAACAAGGGCGAGTGGGAGGCGTTCCTTCAGGCTTTTGTCTCTGGATGTTGTGTCCGAGATAGCCGTGGATTGGAGGGGTGGCCTCAGGGACTGTGGACGAGTATCCCTCTCTGGGGATTTGTCCCAGCTCCCAAGAGTTTGGGGTCATTTTGTGGGAAGGGTGGAAAAGTGTTGTCTGGCTCACGTGTCTCTCCAAGAAAGGGATTCCAGAGCAGAGCCCCAGGTACGGGCGGGGCGACTGGAAAACTCAAACACTGGTGAGGATTGGGTGCATAGGGGCTTGGCAAGCCCCATATGCGGGCTCTTGGCCCAGGCCCTGACAGGCCTTTCTTTGACATGGGGCTCATGCTGAGGGTCAGAGTGTGAATTTGTGCCCAAGCAGCACTCAAGTTTGGGCGTGGCATCAGGGACCAGGAAGGTTTCTCCCACCCTGAAGGTGTGACTCCATGCCAAGAGCAAGCTTTACAGCCTCGGGGAAGGAGGAGTTCTGTGTTGTGCTTGCGATACCCAGCTGTGTGGAGAATTGATATAATGTCTAGGTTCAGATATCTGAAAAGCAAGGTTAGGAAGAGGTGACGGCATAAGACCATGGCGTGTCCGAAGTGCTGGGTGTGCGGCCAGCTGTCTCCTTGTCTGTCTGGACGTCTGGCTTCAGGCTGTGTCAGACAGAGCATGAGTGCCCAGAGCAGCCTATCCAGTTCGGGTACCGTCGAGGCCCAAGCAGGTTGATCCTCATCTGGGTTTTCTGGAGAGAGCCCCACAGGGAAACGTTTTTCTTCCCTTGGGCAGACCCTGGGCTGGGTTGTGGTTCTGGAGTTCCTAGTCCGGAGGGCTTGTTTGCCAGGAGTGTGAGGAAGGAAGTCTGAAAACACAAGCTAGCGTGAGGTTTGGGACCGATGGCACGGCAGGCCCACTCTGAGAGGCTGAATCGAGATCTCCTGCACTGAGGTCATTTCAACTCTGAGACGTGCCTCAGGCTAGAGTTTTTGTCCAGCATGGCCTCTGCCTGAATGGTGTGGGGGCCTCATGAGGCCAGGAAGGTTTGCCTGCGATGGGATTTGTGAACTACTCCAAACCTCAAGGTTTCCTTCTGCACGAAAGTCGAGTGCTATTGGATGGTTCCAGGAGGCCCCATACGGAAAGACTCGAGAGCAGGTGTCTAAGCATGGATGCCTGGGAACGCCACCTCATATTCCCACTCTTTAGTCAGGACAAGGCAGGCTCAATCTGCGGGCTCCTGGGTGAGCTACCCAGAGGGGAGAGTTGAAATGGACTCTCCTGAAGATGAGTCCTACTGTGGCTTGTTGGCCTGGGAGACCTTGGAATGTGGAGGTGGCTCAGGGACTCTGCAGGATTCTCCAACCTGAGGTGTTTGACACGGCTCCAACAAGGAAGCTTCCCATGTGGAGACGAGAGAAGTTCTGTTCAGTTCCTCAGGAAAGCCCCATATCCTGTTCTTCGAACCAAAGCCTCTGAGGAGTGACACCTGGAAAACAAAGCAAGAGTTGAGATTAGGGCCTAAGGGCCTGTCGGGCTCAACCTTCTATCTCTGTTGACATCTGTGTGCAAGCCTTCATGGAGGTAGCAGCTCAGCTTGTGTCCGAAGGCCCCTGTGTGTGCAGGGAGGCTCCCGGTAATGGTATGTCCTCGGGGGCCTTGAGGTTTCTCATATTCTGGAGGTGTGTGGCCAAAGGAATGGACAGAGTTTCCCAGGAGAGAGCAGGCATGGTCCTGTGGTATGGCTCCAGAGGACCCAGCCTAGAGGCTGTGTTTGCCAGGGCTGTGGGGACAGATGTCTGAAAAAGCAAACTTGGCTCAGGTAGGGGCCAAGGTAATGGCAGGCCTGATCTCCAGTCCGAGAGGGGAGATCCTCTGGATATCAAAGGAGGGCAAGTGGGAGGCAGTCGCTCAGGCTTTTGTCTCTGGGTGTTGCGTTCACAGTGGCCGTTCAGGGTAGGGGTTGCTTCAGGGGCCGAGGAAGAGCCTTCCTCTCGGGGGATTGTCCAAGCTCCCAAGTGTTTGGGTTCATTCTGTGGGAAGGGAAGAGTACTGTTTTCTGCCACAGGGGACCCCCCAGGAGAGGGACTCTAGAGCACAGCAGTGGGTTCCCTCAACTGGAATACACACCATCTAGTTAGTCCTGCGTGCCTATGGGCATGGCAAGCCACATATGCGGGCTCTTGGTCCAATCACTGAGAGGCGTTACTTGAATAAGGTACTCACGCTGAGGGTCACAATGTGTGTTTGTGCCCAAGGCGGCCCTCACACATGGGCGTGGCCTCATGGGCCATGCCGTTTTCTCCTACACTGAAGGTTTGACTCACTGCCAGCAGCAAGGTTTCTTGCCATGGGGAAGGAGGGGTTCTGACTTGTGCATCAGGTTCCCCCCTGTGCAGGGATTGGAGATAAGGTCTAGGTTCTGATGACTGAAAACCCAGGTTGGGAATGGATGGTGGCCTAAGGCAGTGGCGGGTCCAATGTGCTGGGTGTGCAGCCAGCTGTGTCGGTGTCTGTTGGAAGGTCTGGGCTCAGGCTATTTGCGACAGAGCATCAGTGTTTAAGGTAGCCTATGCAATTGGGGTGTTGCCGAGGGCCAAGCAGTTTGATCCTCATTTGGGGTTTCTGGGCAGCACCATAGACAAAGTTTTTCTCCTGGGAGGCAGGCGGAGTGCTTCATTGTGGCCCCAGAATTCCCAGTAGGGAGGGTTTGCGGGCCAGGAGTGTGAGGACGGAAGTCTAGGAACACAAGCTAAAGTGAGGATTGGAGCCAAGGGCAGAGCAGGCCCACTAGGCAGAGGCTGAATCAAAATCTCCTGCATCTGAAGTCAGGCTGAGGATCAGACGTTGGCTGAGGCTGGAGTATGTGTCCATGTTGGCACCTTCATGAAGCGGGGGCCTCATGAGGCCAAGGAAGTTTTCCCACGCTGAGTTTGGAGGTTGCCCCAAACCACCAGGTTTCCTTCTGTGGGACATTCGAGTCCTGTTGCATGGCTCCAGGACATACCATACGGAAGGACTGGAGAGCACGGTTCGAAGGATGGATCCCTGTACAGCATGCCTCGCATTCCCATTGGCCATTAGCCACAAGATATGTTTGATCTGCTGCCTCTGGGGCACGCTAACCAGGGGGCTGAGTTGAAATGGCCTCTCCTGAGGATGCGTCATAATGTGCGTTTGGGTCCATGGAAACCTTGGAATGTGCTGGTTGTTCAGTGGCCCTGCGGAACTCTCCTACCTGAAGGGTTTGATACATCCCCAGTAAGTAAGCTCCCCATGTGGAGACGAGAGAGGTTTGGTTTGGAGCCTCAGAAAAGCCCCGTGTGCTGGTCTACGAAAACAGACCTCTGAGGACGGACACATGGAAACCAAAGCTAAGGTTCAGATTAGGGCCTGGGGGCCTGTCCATTTCAACCTTCTGTCTCTGGGGACACTGTCTGAGAGTCTAAGTGGAGATAGTTGCTCCGCTGGTGTCAGAGAGCCCCTCTTAGTCCAGGGTGGCCTACACTATTGATGGCCTCAGGGGCCTTGGAGCTTTTCCCTAACCTGTAGTGTTGTGGTCAATGGATTGGGCACAATTTCCTTGGAGAGGGCAGGCACAATCTTTCGCTGTGGCTCCAGAGGCCCTAGCCTGGCGGTTGTGTGGGTCCAGGCTGAGGGCACAGAAGTCTGAAAACACAAACTCAGCTTATGAGTGGCGCCTAGGGTATGGCAGGCCGGATGTACAGCCCGAGAGGGAGCTCCTGGGCCTCTGAAACAAGGGCGAGTGGGAGGCGTTCCTTCAGGCTTTTGTCTCTGGATGTTGTGTCCGAGATAGCCGTGGATTGGAGGGGTGGCCTCAGGGACTGTGGACGAGTATCCCTCTCTGGGGATTTGTCCCAGCTCCCAAGAGTTTGGGGTCATTTTGTGGGAAGGGTGGAAAAGTGTTGTCTGGCTCACGTGTCTCTCCAAGAAAGGGATTCCAGAGCAGAGCCCCAGGTACGGGCGGGGCGACTGGAAAACTCAAACACTGGTGAGGATTGGGTGCATAGGGGCTTGGCAAGCCCCATATGCGGGCTCTTGGCCCAGGCCCTGACAGGCCTTTCTTTGACATGGGGCTCATGCTGAGGGTCAGAGTGTGAATTTGTGCCCAAGCAGCACTCAAGTTTGGGCGTGGCATCAGGGACCAGGAAGGTTTCTCCCACCCTGAAGGTGTGACTCCATGCCAAGAGCAAGCTTTACAGCCACGGGGAAGGAGGAGTTCTGTGTTGTGCTTGCGATACCCAGCTGTGTGGAGAATTGATATAATGTCTAGGTTCAGATATCTGAAAACCAAGGTTAGGAAGAGGTGACGGCATAAGACCATGGCGTGTCCGAAGTGCTGGGTGTGCGGCCAGCTGTCTCCTTGTCTGTCTGGACGTCTGGCTTCAGGCTGTGTCAGACAGAGCATGAGTGCCCAGAGCAGCCTATCCAGTTCGGGTACCGTCGAGGCCCAAGCAGGTTGATCCTCATCTGGGTTTTCTGGAGAGAGCCCCACAGGGAAACGTTTTTCTTCCCTTGGGCAGACCCTGGGCTGGGTTGTGGTTCTGGAGTTCCTAGTCCGGAGGGCTTGTTTGCCAGGAGTGTGAGGAAGGAAGTCTGAAAACACAAGCTAGCGTGAGGTTTGGGACCGATGGCACGGCAGGCCCACTCTGAGAGGCTGAATCGAGATCTCCTGCACTGAGGTCATTTCAACTCTGAGACGTGCCTCAGGCTAGAGTTTTTGTCCAGCATGGCCTCTGCCTGAATGGTGTGGGGGCCTCATGAGGCCAGGAAGGTTTGCCTGCGATGGGATTTGTGAACTACTCCAAACCTCAAGGTTTCCTTCTGCACGAAAGTCGAGTGCTATTGGATGGTTCCAGGAGGCCCCATACGGAAAGACTCGAGAGCAGGTGTCTAAGCATGGATGCCTGGGAACGCCACCTCATATTCCCACTCTTTAGTCAGGACAAGGCAGGCTCAATCTGCGGGCTCCTGGGTGAGCTACCCAGAGGGGAGAGTTGAAATGGACTCTCCTGAAGATGAGTCCTACTGTGGCTTGTTGGCCTGGGAGACCTTGGAATGTGGAGGTGGCTCAGGGACTCTGCAGGATTCTACAACCTGAGGTGTTTGACATGGCTCCAACAAGGAAGCTTCCCATGTGGAGACGAGAGAAGTTCTGTTCAGTGCCTCAGGAAAGCCCCATATCCTGTTCTTCGAACCAAAGCCTCTGAGGAGTGACACCTGGAAAACAAAGCAAGAGTTGAGATTAGGGCTTAAGGGCCTGTCGGGCTCAACCTTCTATCTCTGTTGACATCTGTGTGCAAGCCTTCATGGAGGTAGCAGCTCAGCTTGTGTCCGAAGGCCCCTGTGTGTGCAGGGAGGCTCCCGGTAATGGTATGTCCTCGGGGGCCTTGAGGTTTCTCATATTCTGGAGGTGTGTGGCCAAAGGAATGGACAGAGTTTCCCAGGAGAGAGCAGGCATCGTCCTGTGGTATGGCTCCAGAGGACCCAGCCTAGAGGCTGTGTTTGCCAGGGCTGTGGGGACAGATGTCTGAAAAAGCAAACTTGGCTCAGGTAGGGGCCAAGGTAATGGCAGGCCTGATCTCCAGTCCGAGAGGGGAGATCCTCTGGATATCAAAGGAGGGCAAGTGGGAGGCAGTCGCTCAGGCTTTTGTCTCTGGGTGTTGCGTTCACAGTGGCCGTTCAGGGTAGGGGTTGCTTCAGGGGCCAAGGAAGAGCCTTCCTCTCGGGGGATTGTCCAAGCTCCCAAGTGTTTGGGTTCATTCTGTGGGAAGGGAAGAGTACTGTTTTCTGCCACAGGGGACCCCCCAGGAGAGGGACTCTAGAGCACAGCAGTGGGTTCCCTCAACTGGAATACACACCATCTAGTTAGTCCTGCGTGCCTATGGGCATGGCAAGCCACATATGCGGGCTCTTGGTCCAATCACTGAGAGGCGTTACTTGAATAAGGTACTCACGCTGAGGGTCACAATGTGTGTTTGTGCCCAAGGCGGCCCTCACACATGGGCGTGGCCTCATGGGCCATGCCGTTTTCTCCTACACTGAAGGTTTGACTCACTGCCAGCAGCAAGGTTTCTTGCCATGGGGAAGGAGGGGTTCTGACTTGTGCATCAGGTTCCCCCCTGTGCAGGGATTGGAGATAAAGTCTAGGTTCTGATGACTGAAAACCCAGGTTGGGAATGGATGGTGGCCTAAGGCAGTGGCGGGTCCAATGTGCTGGGTGTGCAGCCAGCTGTGTCGGTGTCTGTTGGAAGGTCTGGGCTCAGGCTATTTGCGACAGAGCATCAGTGTTTAAGGTAGCCTATGCAATTGGGGTGTTGCCGAGGGCCAAGCAGTTTGATCCTCATTTGGGGTTTCTGGGCAGCACCATAGACAAAGTTTTTCTCCTGGGAGGCAGGCGGAGTGCTTCATTGTGGCCCCAGAATTCCCAGTAGGGAGGGTTTGCGGGCCAGGAGTGTGAGGACGGAAGTCTAGGAACACAAGCTAAAGTGAGGATTGGAGCCAAGGGCAGAGCAGGCCCACTAGGCAGAGGCTGAATCAAAATCTCCTGCATCTGAAGTCAGGCTGAGGATCAGACGTTGGCTGAGGCTGGAGTATGTGTCCATGTTGGCACCTTCATGAAGCGGGGGCCTCATGAGGCCAAGGAAGTTTTCCCACGCTGAGTTTGGAGGTTGCCCCAAACCACCAGGTTTCCTTCTGTGGGACATTCGAGTCCTGTTGCATGGCTCCAGGACATACCATACGGAAGGACTGGAGAGCACGGTTCGAAGGATGGATCCCTGTACAGCATGCCTCGCATTCCCATTGGCCATTAGCCACAAGATATGTTTGATCTGCTGCCTCTGGGGCACGCTAACCAGGGGGCTGAGTTGAAATGGCCTCTCCTGAGGATGCGTCATAATGTGCGTTTGGGTCCATGGAAACCTTGGAATGTGCTGGTTGTTCAGTGGCCCTGCGGAACTCTCCTACCTGAAGGGTTTGATACATCCCCAGTAAGTAAGCTCCCCATGTGGAGACGAGAGAGGTTTGGTTTGGAGCCTCAGAAAAGCCCCGTGTGCTGGTCTACGAAAACAGACCTCTGAGGACGGACACATGGAAACCAAAGCTAAGGTTCAGATTAGGGCCTGGGGGCCTGTCCATTTCAACCTTCTGTCTCTGGGGACACTGTCTGAGAGTCTAAGTGGAGATAGTTGCTCCGCTGGTGTCAGAGAGCCCCTCTTAGTCCAGGGTGGCCTACACTATTGATGGCCTCAGGGGCCTTGGAGCTTTTCCCTAACCTGTAGTGTTGTGGTCAATGGATTGGGCACAATTTCCTTGGAGAGGGCAGGCACAATCTTTCGCTGTGGCTCCAGAGGCCCTAGCCTGGCGGTTGTGTGGGTCCAGGCTGAGGGCACAGAAGTCTGAAAACACAAACTCAGCTTATGAGTGGCGCCTAGGGTATGGCAGGCCGGATGTACAGCCCGAGAGGGAGCTCCTGGGCCTCTGAAACAAGGGCGAGTGGGAGGCGTTCCTTCAGGCTTTTGTCTCTGGATGTTGTGTCCGAGATAGCCGTGGATTGGAGGGGTGGCCTCAGGGACTGTGGACGAGTATCCCTCTCTGGGGATTTGTCCCAGCTCCCAAGAGTTTGGGGTCATTTTGTGGGAAGGGTGGAAAAGTGTTGTCTGGCTCACGTGTCTCTCCAAGAAAGGGATTCCAGAGCAGAGCCCCAGGTACGGGCGGGGCGACTGGAAAACTCAAACACTGGTGAGGATTGGGTGCATAGGGGCTTGGCAAGCCCCATATGCGGGCTCTTGGCCCAGGCCCTGACAGGCCTTTCTTTGACATGGGGCTCATGCTGAGGGTCAGAGTGTGAATTTGTGCCCAAGCAGCACTCAAGTTTGGGCGTGGCATCAGGGACCAGGAAGGTTTCTCCCACCCTGAAGGTGTGACTCCATGCCAAGAGCAAGCTTTACAGCCACGGGGAAGGAGGAGTTCTGTGTTGTGCTTGCGATACCCAGCTGTGTGGAGAATTGATATAATGTCTAGGTTCAGATATCTGAAAACCAAGGTTAGGAAGAGGTGACGGCATAAGACCATGGCGTGTCCGAAGTGCTGGGTGTGCGGCCAGCTGTCTCCTTGTCTGTCTGGACGTCTGGCTTCAGGCTGTGTCAGACAGAGCATGAGTGCCCAGAGCAGCCTATCCAGTTCGGGTACCGTCGAGGCCCAAGCAGGTTGATCCTCATCTGGGTTTTCTGGAGAGAGCCCCACAGGGAAACGTTTTTCTTCCCTTGGGCAGACCCTGGGCTGGGTTGTGGTTCTGGAGTTCCTAGTCCGGAGGGCTTGTTTGCCAGGAGTGTGAGGAAGGAAGTCTGAAAACACAAGCTAGCGTGAGGTTTGGGACCGATGGCACGGCAGGCCCACTCTGAGAGGCTGAATCGAGATCTCCTGCACTGAGGTCATTTCAACTCTGAGACGTGCCTCAGGCTAGAGTTTTTGTCCAGCATGGCCTCTGCCTGAATGGTGTGGGGGCCTCATGAGGCCAGGAAGGTTTGCCTGCGATGGGATTTGTGAACTACTCCAAACCTCAAGGTTTCCTTCTGCACGAAAGTCGAGTGCTATTGGATGGTTCCAGGAGGCCCCATACGGAAAGACTCGAGAGCAGGTGTCTAAGCATGGATGCCTGGGAACGCCACCTCATATTCCCACTCTTTAGTCAGGACAAGGCAGGCTCAATCTGCGGGCTCCTGGGTGAGCTACCCAGAGGGGAGAGTTGAAATGGACTCTCCTGAAGATGAGTCCTACTGTGGCTTGTTGGCCTGGGAGACCTTGGAATGTGGAGGTGGCTCAGGGACTCTGCAGGATTCTCCAACCTGAGGTGTTTGACATGGCTCCAACAAGGAAGCTTCCCATGTGGAGACGAGAGAAGTTCTGTTCAGTGCCTCAGGAAAGCCCCATATCCTGTTCTTCGAACCAAAGCCTCTGAGGAGTGACACCTGGAAAACAAAGCAAGAGTTGAGATTAGGGCTTAAGGGCCTGTCGGGCTCAACCTTCTATCTCTGTTGACATCTGTGTGCAAGCCTTCATGGAGGTAGCAGCTCAGCTTGTGTCCGAAGGCCCCTGTGTGTGCAGGGAGGCTCCCGGTAATGGTATGTCCTCGGGGGCCTTGAGGTTTCTCATATTCTGGAGGTGTGTGGCCAAAGGAATGGACAGAGTTTCCCAGGAGAGAGCAGGCATGGTCCTGTGGTATGGCTCCAGAGGACCCAGCCTAGAGGCTGTGTTTGCCAGGGCTGTGTGGACAGATGTCTGAAAAAGCAAACTTGGCTCAGGTAGGGGCCAAGGTAATGGCAGGCCTGATCTCCAGTCCGAGAGGGGAGATCCTCTGGATATCAAAGGAGGGCAAGTGGGAGGCAGTCGCTCAGGCTTTTGTCTCTGGGTGTTGCGTTCACAGTGGCCGTTCAGGGTAGGGGTTGCTTCAGGGGCCGAGGAAGAGCCTTCCCTCGGGGGATTGTCCAAGCTCCCAAGTGTTTGGGTTCATTCTGTGGGAAGGGAAGAGTACTGTTTTCTGCCACAGGGGACCCCCCAGGAGAGGGACTCTAGAGCACAGCAGTGGGTTCCCTCAACTGGAATACACACCATCTAGTTAGTGCTGCGTGCCTATGGGCATGGCAAGCCACATATGCAGGCTCTTGGTCCAATCACTGAGAGGCGTTACTTGAATAAGGTACTCACGCTGAGGGTCACAATGTGTGTTTGTGCCCAAGGCGGCCCTCACACATGGGCGTGGCCTCATGGGCCATGCCGTTTTCTCCTACACTGAAGGTTTGACTCACTGCCAGCAGCAAGGTTTCTTGCCATGGGGAAGGAGGGGTTCTGACTTGTGCATCAGGTTCCCCCCTGTGCAGGGATTGGAGATAAGGTCTAGGTTCTGATGACTGAAAACCCAGGTTGGGAATGGATGGTGGCCTACGGCAGTGGCGGATCCAATGTGCTGGGTGTGCAGCCAGCTGTGTCGGTGTCTGTTGGAAGGTCTGGGCTCAGGCTATTTGCGACAGAGCATCAGTGTTTAAGGTAGCCTATGCAATTGGGGTGTTGCCGAGGGCCAAGCAGTTTGATCCTCATTTGGGGTTTCTGGGCAGCACCATAGACAAAGTTTTTCTCCTGGGAGGCAGGCGGAGTGCTTCATTGTGGCCCCAGAATTCCCAGTAGGGAGGATTTGCGGGCCAGGAGTGTGAGGACGGAAGTCTAGGAACACAAGCTAAAGTGAGGATTGGAGCCAAGGGCAGAGCAGGCCCACTAGGCAGAGGCTGAATCAAAATCTCCTGCATCTGAAGTCAGGCTGAGGATCAGACGTTGGCTGAGGCTGGAGTATGTGTCCATGTTGGCACCTTCATGAAGCGGGGGCCTCATGAGGCCAAGGAAGTTTTCCCACGCTGAGTTTGGAGGTTGCCCCAAACCACCAGGTTTCCTTCTG